>NC_083224.1:60577158-60764658 GCF_032191835.1 Heteronotia binoei
TAAGTGAAAACCTTACACACTGCAGCCTAGTTAGGGCCTTTCCATTATCATTTTTAAATACACCATAAAACTGTATGGTTGTTACTCACTGTTACACGGCATTCAAAACTATTTCATGACAGAAATACTGTGGTTTGAATCTCAGTCTCCCTGAACTTATATTTCTAGTATTGTGATGCTAGGAAAGCGTTACATATTCCCACCCCTCACCCCACCCCCGTTCCAGTCTAGTGTAAGTATTATGACCATGAAAGCACTGAAGAATGTGGATGCACTGGTGTCACAAGTCCTGGCTGGATAGTGCCTGTAACATTGCTTGCAACACAATCATGTAATTAAGAACTGCTTTCAAGGATTTTTCTTTTTCTTTTTTTAAAAAAGACACTTAAAGGCTGAGCATTCTCCCATCACACCAAGGCAACAAGATGGTCAGAACTATATTTTCTCTTTTGTAAAAAGAAGTATAAGAAAACTGAATGCTTCATACCCCACAGTTTCATGATACTTTTGCTTTTTCATGTTCCCTCTGTAATCCTAAAGCACACATCCCCCTATTCTCCCAACCCCGCTTCTTTTAATGGGGTCACATAAGTCTTTGCTGCAGACTACCACCCCATCCAAATATGTATCCAAATTACCAGAAGGTGCTAAATTCATGAAGGATAGCCTCTGGGAGATGTGGTGGTAGACAGTGCCATGAAGTCACATCCAATCTATGTGACCCCATAGATTTTCAATGCAAGAGATGGACAGATGCGTTTCATCTTTTCTTGTCTCTGTGTGGCAACCCAGATATTCCTTGGTGGTCTCCCATCCAAGTAGGGAGGGATGGTGGCTCAGTGGTAGAGCATCTGCTTGGTAAGCAGAAGGTCCCAGGCTCAATCCCCGGCATCTTCAACTACAAAGGGTCCAGGCAAATAGGTGTGAAAAACCTCAGCTTGAGACCCTGGAGAGCCACTGCCAGTCTGAGTAGACAATACTGACTTTGATGGACCAAGGGTCTGATTCAGTATAAGGCAGCTTCATATGTTCAAGTACTGGCCAGGGTCAATCCTGCTTAGCTTCTGACGAGATCAGGTTTGCCTCAGCTATCTAGGTCATGGTCCAATATCACCTGTCAGTAATGTGCCAAGAAAATTAATATACTGTACACCCAAGATTGCCCAGTACAGTAAAACTTTTTAGTGCATTCCATCAGAAAACAATGAATGGTTCACCTCACCTTACTAAATGTGAGGGAGCCAATCATGTTTAACTTTTGAGGTCTGACAGGATTGGGCTAGCCTTGGCATCCAAGTCAGCATGATAGATCTACTAGCCACAGAAGCTAAACCATCTCCATTTTCAAAGCTCATCTTGCTGCTTAAAGAACCAGCCATGACCTTCATGCCCTGTTTGTGGGCTTCCCAGAAGCATATGGCAGGCTACTGCTGGGAACAGGACTAGGTGGACTTTTTTATCTGACGGAGAACAATTCTTACGTTCTTCGTTTATGACAGATACAGGAATCGGGCATAGTCTCTGGGCTACATGACTCAAACACTATGGGGAAAGTCTACTTAAAATATCTTGAAATGGTTACTGCTGCCCAAGATTACTACTCACAAATTTTGAAGAATAAGAAACCATATTACTCCGCACCTTTTCTTTGTTGTCTAATAATGCAGAAATCCGAGGAGTTGAAGAAGAGCGATAAATTGAGCCTCCCTTATCTTTTAGCATATCACGAGGAGCAGTGCCTTCACTTAATGTGTTCTGACTGCTAGTTTTCCGTAGACCTAGCCTCCAAGAAGAGGGAGATTCATCCTTTTGTTCTTCAGATTTGTTGAGCAAAGAAGTAGTAAACTATAAAAGAAAAAAGATGACAAGGAAGACAGTCATAGGTATATCAACTTGACTAACCTCCTAAATAATTTCACTACACTAAGATTAACTTGTAAATATAAAAACAACTTAACCCAACAATTTCCACCTATTTCATCTTTCCTGCTGCAATCCCCTCCATCCCCCATGCTATTCCTTGAGGTGTCCTATCCCCTGGGAGCAGAATTTCATGGAGATCAGTGGGTTGCAGTGAGACTGGAGAGGCTGCAAATTCTATTCTGCTGATAGAAATCTGGATCCTACTAGGGTCATGCATAAAGCTGACAAACTAACAGCAGTACTGAGACATAAATATATGCTATCAGTTTTACTACTTTAAGTGCTAAGCCTTTACATCATGGATATGTGGAAAACATCCTTTGTATCCTTCTCCATATTCTGTATTCTACAAAAAAACATCTTTGTACACATCATTTTCAAATGTTGAATTCATTTATAACAAGCACAAACTTCATGCATAACTGGGATAATTTAGTTAGGTAAAATCTAATTTGTTTCAGTGTTAAAAAACCTCAACTCCTAAATTATAAAATACAAGTAGGGACCCGAAAGAAACTTGCAGGGAGGAGACATTTTTCTACCTTTGCTTCTTTCCCTTCCCCCTTCTTTCCCTTTCTTTCTCTCCTCAACCCAATACCTTCTTCTTTCTCTCCTCCCAAGCCAATTTCCCTTTCTCTTCTCCTTCCCCCACCAAGCCAATCCCCCTTTCTTATCTTTTCTGTCTCTCCATGCCAATTTCTCCTTGGTTTTCCTTCTCTCCCAAGCCAATGCCCTCTTTTTTTTCTCTCCCCCAGACAATCTCCCTTCTTTCTCTCCTAGCCAATGTCTCCTTTTTCTATCTGTGTTCCGCCAAGCCAATTCCCCTTCTTTCTCTCCCCCAATCAAATCACACCATATTTCATTTTCTCCCCCCCACAGCCAATTGCCCTTCTCTCCCCCAAGCCAATACCCTAATATTTCCCTTTCTCTCTCCTCAGCCAATACCCCTTCTTTTTCTTTCCCAAGTCCAAACCCCCATAGTATTCCAGCCATCAACTCAGATGGAATCTGCTTGGAATAAAAAGTTGTGTAGCCCAATCTAACAAGTGCTTGTTTGGTATGAACATATGTAATGCAGTGGGGCCCAAGCTTGGATCTGAAGACACATGATACAGCAACCTTGTTGAAGCTAAGAGTTTTAGAGTTAGTACCCAGTTTTAGAATTTTAGAGTTAGTACCCAGATGTGTCTGATTGGGAATCCAATATCTAACGCTTATTTCATGGAGGAAACATGATATAACCACTGTCACTGGTAGCAAAAGGCAACCTTAGATTCAACCTGTGTTATAGTTCAACAATACAATCCTAAACAGAGCTAGTCAATGGATTTATAAGGGTGCAACTCTGGTTAGGATTCCACTGTAAGTGAATTTTCACTTACTTTTCTGACAGGAGCCATAGTGAAAGTATTATGTTCAGGTGGAGGTACTTGTTCTGTGATGAGCGTCTGGGGCGCATAACTGGAGTGGTTAGCAAGAGACTCTTCCTTTCTCTCTAAAAAGATAGAAAATAGCATGGGCATAGCAGCTGTAAATACTTTCCCAACACTGTTCTAAACCTACTAGGACATGTGCTCCTGATATTCAGAGAACAGGCCCTCTGATCTTTTGACATTAAGGTATGTTGCTCAAAGCAAAGAAGAATAAAGTAGCATGGGTTGGATCCTACAAGCCATGAATGGAAGATAACTGTGGATCTCATCTCTACTTCTTTTTTTTTCTCCAGCAGCTTCTAGTGATTCAATAAAGCTGAAGCCAGGAGTGAGAGGGAGCTTCAGGGACAAAATGGTGTGGAACATAGAGGGATGCAGTGAGGAGGGAAACCCTCACTTTCCTCTTCCACCAGCAGGGTTCTGTGACATTTTACCCATGAGGATTCCCATTATTGCCAACCTCAGTTATTCTGAAAAGACTAGAAGGTGGGAAAGATTCATTTTTGTGATCATGAGGCCTGATACATCTTGTCATATTTCCAGAGCTTGAACAAAGAAGCAATTTTGTTTAGTTACATTATAAATTTGTATCTACTGGCTATCAATATATTCCCAGAGAGTACTTCCACAACCCCATGATAGTTACTGAATTCATTCAATCCAGAAGCATAAATAATGTTAAGCATGTACAGTAAAAAAAAACACACCACTATTTAGGCAATTTTTTCAAAACAAAAAGGTGAATGAAATGATCATTCTTATTGGTTATCTGTGAATTCATAGCGATGGGCTTTGTACCTGCACAGAGTTTCAGCACAGAAATGTCGAGAGTTAGCTTTTAGGCACAGAGATTGTCTCCTCTCACAAGGACAGCTTAAATTGTGCATGCCTAAAGTGGAGTAGTCTCATCTTACAAAATTAAAGGAATGCTGCAGAAAGTTAAAGGCATCGGGGGGGGGGGGTAGATGGGTTATGAGTGCACAGATGATCAGTCAAAGAACAGTTATAGGCAGGGCTTTTTTTGTAGCAGGAACTCCTTTGCATATTAGGCCACAAACCCCTGATGTAGCCAATCCTCCAAGAGCTTACAGAGCTCTAATTACAGGGCCTACCGTAACCTCTTGGAGGATTGGCTACATCAGGGGTGTGTGGCCTAATATACAAAGGAGTTCCTGCTACAAAAAAAGCCCTGGTTACAGGTATGCAATCTGTTTTCACTTCTTTGGAGAATCTGAGCAGAATACTTATGGTCACAGGCTAGCAAGATGAAGAAGAATACACATATATCTAGGACAAGAGTGTTGAGCACTGTCCTGCCAAAGAACGTATCTGCTGAGTCTGTGACATGAATTGGGGGGAAGTCTTGGCCCAGATGGCTAGTCTGCAGAGCTCAAAAAGTGTAATTCCTCTTCTAAAGGCAGATGATATGGTAACAGATCTAGTGGAATGAACTCTAAGGGTCACAGGAAGAGGAGTGTGACCAAGTAGCCAAACCACTGTGAAAATGTTATCTGTCTTTTCTTTGGGGCCTGAGAAGGCAAAGAACATGCTGAGCTCTTTCCTAAAAGAAACACGTCTCTCCAGGCAGAACAACAGTACTGTCTGAGCATCCAAAGAATGGAGGGGCCTCTCTGTTTCTGAGGCTGGAATCAGAAAGCAGGTAGGGAGGTTGAAATGAAATCCAGAAACTGCTTTTGGGGAAATGGCAATATCTGGGGACAGTACTACCTTGTTCTTGTCTACCTGGAAGTAAGCAGGGCTTGAGCACAGAGTTTACTCGCCCTTCTTGCCAAGCAGACCAACACCAGTAAGTACACCTTGGAGGTAAGGAGCAAGAAATAGCATGTACTTAATGAATCAAAAGACAATCACACTGGTGCTGGTGATGTAACAGTGGGTGGGAGTTTGATAAAAACTGCTTACCAATAGATGGGTGAAGACTGAGCAGCTCTGAATAAGCCATGTGGCAGAGATGACCACTAGACAGATGTTAAAAGATGTGTGATAACCCTAGAGAATGTGCTGAAGCAAAAATGGTAGAGCACTTCCACTTATATTCCTAGGATCTTCTGGGCAATGATATGAGTTTACTGGAGAAATATGGATTGGCTCTACTGGATCCCTCCAGACTTCACCAAACAGATACTGATGGAACAGTATGTCTGAGCAGTGATTGAGTCCAAGGCTCTGCCAGTGATTGAGTCCAAGGCTGTCCCAATAAACTGAATAGTTCTTACTAGGGGTCTAGGTTAACTACAGCTATTTGCACATTGTGGAAGAGAGGGAGACAAGATAGTGCTGTGAGTAGTCAAATGACACAGGACAAAATGGCTATCCCTTGATGGCAAAGTATTGCTACCACTGTCATGAGTTCATGAAAACTCTTAAAGCAGTGAAGGGGCCAAAGGGCAGCGTATTGTACCAGTAGTGGGGATTTCTGACAGCAAAACTCAGGAAACTGCAATGTGCAGATGGATACATCAAAATATGCATCCCTGAAGTGAACAGAACTGAACCAAGCTCCTGGCATTAGTAGAGGAAGGATGGGTGCTTAAGGTCACTATTCTGAACTGTAGTCATTGACTCTGCTCAGAGAGCCAGTTTGGTGTAGTGGTTAAGTTTGGTGTAGTGGTTAAGTGTGCGGACTCTTATCTGGGAGAACCGGGTTTGATTCCCCACTCCTCCACTTGCACCTGCTAGCATGGCCTTGGGTCAGCCATAGCTCTGGCAGAGGTTGTCCTTGAAAGGGCAGCTGCTGAGAGAGCCCTCTCCAGCCCCACCCACCTCACAGGGTGTCTGTTGTGGGGGAGGAAGGTAAAGGAGATTGTGAGCCGCTCTGAGACTCTTCGGAGTGGAGGGCGGGATACAAATCCAATATCTTCACCTTCTTCTTCTGCTCAGGTAGATGACTGAGTAACAACTTGCATCCTTCTTGGAAAGTGTACATTACCTGTAGTAGAACCCTCAGCCCTTTTAGGAGAGTGGCAGCACTTCTATAATTTCTTTCAGTAGAAAGAAGTCCATCTTGAGGACAAGGATAGAGCTGGGTACAAGCACTTGCATACTTTAGAGAAGGAGAAAACTCCTATTGTATTTACCAACTTCATAGGACTTGTTCTTCCAGGCTGCTTCAGTGGTGCCAAGATCAGTGGAAGTACAACCACTGGAGTCAAAAGCTTCAGTATCTGTTCTGACTGAAGAGCAGTGGAAGTGGCTGCCAGGCAGGACACAGTTAACCAACATAAAAACACAACAGACCGTCTCCACCAAGCTATCACCGTCAATATTATGAATGATTTTTCAAACACTATTATTTCTTATTTCTATGAAATGAATAGAGAATTGCTACAATAACATTCATGAAAACGCCTGCAGTGAAAGGCTCGGACACCTGGGTGGTGCAGGTGTGCAACAAATCACAAACAATGAGATAATCAAAATACAGTTCTTTCACAACAAAACATCCAGTGATCACCCAAATGAGAATGCTTCTCTTATGAAAGTCTCTTAGAGTTCTTGTAAATAGGTGAAAATTCTGGAAAGAAGCCAACAGTCAAGTCGATTACATGTTCCAGAGATGCTTTGTATTTCAGAGTCCTTTATCAGATCAGTTTTGGCTATTAAAGTTGGAACCCAATTCTCCAATTATAATCTCTAACCTGCACTAACTCATTTCTTGCAAATGGAAGAACCCTTGACGATGATAGCTCGGTCAAGGGTTCTTCCATTTGCAAGCAATGAGCTAGCATATTGAAAGTGATAATTCAGTGGAGACATCTATTGTGTCTTTATACTAATTAACTTGCTACCAAGGATTTCCTTATACTGTTTTTAGGCAGGACACAGTGGCCAAAGGCATACATGGCTAAGGACCTAGGAGACACAATCATATGCCTATGCCTAGGGTGGTGGGAATACACAGTGTGGTGACCATAAGATGTGAGACTACAGGTATATATATGGCTGGGGTATCTGGTCTGTGGAAAGTCCTCCAGGTGTTCTGAAAACAAGCTGACCAGTTAGATAACTGCATAGAAAGCACTATGGACCAACAAGATTTCTGAGACAATGATGATATTCTGAAGATTTCTGGTATCAGTTATGGCTCCACTTTCTGTAAGAGGCAGGCTAGAATTATGAAGCAGAAAACTGTGAAGAAATGTATACCACAGGGTCAGAAGGAGACTGATTTTCCATTAGCTGTGGCTGATGTTTCTGCTTTTGCTCCTTGTTTTTTTAGCAACGAAGCCTAACATTTTTCTAGCTTGTCTTGATAGACTGGCTTGGAGCTAATGGGCCAGGCATTTCTTTTTAGTGGCTTGTTTTCATAACTCATTCCCACTTGGGCATGCACAGTCCAAGCTGCATCTTTGAGGGGAGAGATTTTAACACCTTAAAAGACTGCTCTAGAAGTTTCTGAATCAAAACTCTGTGCAAAGCCCAGTGTAATGTACAGAGGCCATGAAAAAGTGAACCTTATCTTCAATTTAAAAGTACTGTTTTGTGTTACTACTGAATTCAAAATAAACTAGAATTTGGTAGCAGGGATTCAGTCCCTTTAAATCCAGAATGAAGCCAAAGATGTGTCCAAAGGCAATCTGAATCAGATCCTAATGTGTAGTGATGACATCAAGGCCAATGACACTGTCTTGGACCATCCTGTGGTTTTCATGATAGGAATCAGGCTTTCCTCAGCTCCCTGCATTACCTGAAATGCAGTAAGACTGTCTTGTCAATACCAATAAGTTACTGTAGTCACTGTAATGAGTTCTGCTTCAGAGAGTGCTATCAATAGCACAAAGAAGAAGAAGAAGAAATTGGATTTATATCCCACCCTCCACTCCAAAGAGTCTCAGAGTGGCTCACAATCTCCTTTACCTTCCTCCCTCACAACAGACACCCTGTGAGGTGGGTGGGGCTGAGAGGGCTCTCACAGCAGCTGCCCTTTCAAGGACAACTCCTGCAATAGTTATGGCTAACCCAAGGCCATTCCAGCAGCTGCAAGTGGAAGAATGGGGAATCAAACCCAGTTCTCCCAGATAAGAGTCCGCACACTTAACCACTACACCAAACTGGCTCCCAACCATAAAATTTAGTGTAAAAGTAACGCGCTACATGCAAGGTTGCTAGAGTCCAGAGCAGAAAAAAATGAAAAAATACTCCAAGGAATTAAACACCAACATAATACTATTTAATCATTATTTCACTGCTTCTCCATACTTTGCCTGGAGATTTGTCATTTTCAGCTCCTGTAACAACTCCCCTTCTTTGTAAGCCAAGTGCATTGGTGTTAGAAGAAAACAAACATTGCAATGGGAAGGGAGAAGAGCTGTGTTACTTGTCAGCCACCCAAGAGGTGCTCACGTCACTTTTACAACCACCTTCCTGGCAACACTCTCAGATTCCAGTCATCTTGCTACAAGACATTGCTGTCCAAGTGCAAGCACATCGTGCTGTCACCAAGACGTTCTGGATCTCTGGCAAGTAAAGAACAGCTACACATCTGTTACAGTATAAACTGAATGGTGACTTATAGAGATCCCAAAATAAATGGCAAACAGTTCCCGAGTGGAACACACAAATGTCGCAGAAGTCTCTTATAAATAAATACTCATATTTCAAAAATACAGAGTCAACATGGTAATCCTAAATATATACTATTGATATAGTATTTTCTGTCATGTAAGACTGATTTTTATCTGCATTGATCTTATATCTCAGAGCATGAAGAAGCTTTTCAATATGTCTTTGTAAACACGGGGGAAGTTGTGAATTCACTACTTTTCAAGGCAATCCCTACTTTTAACAATTCTGTAAAGCATATTACCTGCCTTTTTTTCAGTATCTGATTCTGAAACATCATCTTCCTCAGCTTCTTCCTCAGAACTGGAGCTACTGGATTCTTTATGTTCTTCATGGTCTAGGGATTTCAGAGTGTCTGGCTCATAAAGAATCTTCTCTTTGCTGAAATACAAATGTTTAAAGATGCATTCACCACAATGAAATAGTAAGCTAACTAAACAATGTGCTATAGGAACTGACAAGATAAGAACACTTCAGATCACTGGTACAGGCTGTGTACAGAATCTTACTGCTGATCAGTGTGAGCAACTACTTCCTTAGCATTGCTATGGAACTAGTTAAAACGGTTCCTCAGTGGAACAGGCTTCCTCAGGAGGTGGAGGTTTTAAAACCTTGGAGGTTTTAAAACAGAGGCTAGATGGCCATCTGACAGCAATGAAGATCCTGTTAATTTAGGGGAGGTATTTGTGAATTTCCTGCATTGTGAAAGTGGTTGGAGTAGATGACCCTGGAGGTCCCTTCCAACTCTATTATTCTATGATTCTAATACTAATGCAATTATTATAAGCTTATATCTGTATACATGAAACAAATTGAGATGGGAAGGAGAGGCCAAGTGGCAGGGGTAATGCCAGTTCCTTGTACATCTCTGTTTCCTAATTCCTGACATTTCTCCCCAAAATCACATCATGAGACTGGTGAAATAAACCACACAAGATGCCCAACCATGTCTAGTCTAGAAAGAACACATGCACTATTTGAAGTACAACATGTATTTTTAAAAAGCATAGATATAGCAGGGCATGGAAAAAGCCTCAAAGCAAAATTTCAGTGACTGGAAAGATATGGGAGGAGATGTACAATACATAACACTGCTCTACACAACACAGCAAAATTCTAGCCCAGTGATTTATGACAAGTTCACAGCTACTCTTTCAACTACAAAACCAACCTGTTTTAAGCTCACTTAACTCTGAGTCCTACCCTGTTCCATTTTTTAAAATTTGTTATTTCAATTTATATTTTGCCCTCTTTGCAAGTGGGCTCAGGATGGATTACAGCAGGATTTAAAGCATCAAATATTATAAATAGTTAATGGTCTGCTAAGTTCTAACTTTTCAAGATGGTTCACATTTCCATTTTTCCTTCTGTTCTCCTACCAACCCCCACAAGATGTCAGGTCATAAGATACCCATGCCCATACACTTTTAAACAGAAAATCTTACTTTCTGAAGAGTCCACTTTGAAGTTTGCCATTTATATCAGCTTCAATTAGCTTGTTTCTTGTCTCTTCACTACGCAACTGCCAAACACATAATTGAAAGGCCATTTTAAAGAAGATATAATACCTGGTAGATCATTTTAATTATCCAGTATGACGAGGTATATTCCATACAAATGGAAACATTGCAACCTATTTAATTGCTTAGTTCTAACAAGAATTTATTACCTGGAAGCCATAATATTGTGGTCATATTCCAGGGAATATCAACCTCTTCACCTTTCTTTTAAACTCTAGCCTCTTCTTCCCTCAATACCTCACAGTAGGTTTATTGCGAAACTCAGGCTCATCAGCATCATTGGCTTCTAGTATTATGGGACAGGGAGACAAAATTCTACCTACATTTTCTATCCCATAATGTAAATCACCCCAGCTAGAAAAGAATCACTCCATTCTGAGTTGGGCTCAGACCCCTTCAAAGTCATATCAGCCCTCAGAATTTCCTGACTGTTACATCTGCCATCCCAAGCTGGTAATCCTCGGAGTATTTCTTTGAAAGGTGCAGCAGGAAGACACATGGGCAACAACTCCCACTACAAACTTGCTTGGTTCATGTTCTTCAAGAATTCTTTTTTTTATCTTGGCAGCGGGGAAAAACACCTACATCTATGATGGTTTTCTAATTTCTGTTCTATTAATATAAGTCCTATGTTGTAAGGGGGGGATAATATAATTCTAGCAATAATAATGTCTTAAAAGCCATCAAGGTGATAAGCTAGGAAGACTCTCCTGGCAAAAGAAAACCAGGCACAGTCAAGCAATTGGACAAATATTTAACTTACAGCTAGTCCACTTTCCCCAAACAGTCTCATGTTAAAAATTCTACTTCACACATGCTGTTTTCCATAATGTAGAGCACTCTTGACTCTACTGCAAACTCCACTGTACAGCTCAGCTTCACAACTTTTCATTTTGGAAATGTCAGTTTGGCAACAAAAGGTAACCATAAGTATGCATGATTCTGACCAATTTCGACAAATTAATTCAGGGTCAAATCACAAATTAATGGGAGATCCATGACCTGAGCTCCTTACATTTTTTTTAACTGTAAAAAGCAGTCATATCTGTCCAATGGGAATCTGTTTCAGTGCACTGGGGCAAGATGACATCACTTTCAGAAACATTTTCCCATCAGAAATACCCTACTGCCATCACCTGAATGCAGCGGCAGTCCTTCTAAACTGTGCACAGGTACTTTTTTAGAAGGTAAAAAATATATTCACAGATTTTCTATATTATATGTAGTTTGATCACCAGTGTTTGCCTCCACAACTGGACTGGCTGGTTATCTTCTTGCTCTTTCTTTAAACCATATAGGAGATAGAACCAGAGATGTTGGCTAGAATGAGGCTAGGAAGGGACTCACCATATTCTGCTTCTTCTGCAGCATCTCTAAGTGTTCAACCAGTCCCTCATCAGCCACATCAAATGGTGTTTGACCCTGATAATATGTGCAAGTAGAAAACAAAGCAATCATACAGGACAGTGTTTCATTAGTATGAAAAAAAATCTTTACTAGTAGAAAACAACTTTTAAAAAACAATTCATATCCTAGAAGCTAGTAAATCTCAGGATTTGACAACAGAATTTCCCACATCCTTTCAATTTATACGATGCCAAGTAAAGTTGGTATGTGTTTAGTTATCCTATGGTAATATTAGTTTGAATAATCAGATAAAAACATGGGGCAACAGCTGTGATGGAACTTACAACACAGAAAGAGAAGTATTAATTAACTGGTAAAGTTGTAAAGTTTGACTATAGTTCAAAGACAGAAATGGGCTGCAGCATTGGATACACTCTCTACCATAGCCCCTCCTTTCCCCAGTTTAAAATCCCTGCCCATGACCCAATAAACTTAACTATGAGTGAAATTATAACTATTAACTATGGCTAACATGCTGCTAAACAGGGTTGTCCTGAATAAGGGTTTTCAAACCCAATTCAAATCTTTGTTAGGCTGGTGTAGATGAAAACCTTTCACCATGACTAAGAACAGGGGGAAATTTGCATTAGAAAAGGAAAGGAATAGGAGAAAGGAATGTGTGATCTCACCTGTTTATTCCCAATCTTTTAACTATGGCTTAAAGTTTTAAGAGTTTAAAACTGCACCAGGCTATTGAATCACTAGCAGTGCTATCCAGTCAATCAACAATTACAATTAAATGGAACAGTATTAATGAAGCATAACTAACTCTGTTTGAAGATTATCACTCATTCATGCCCACCTTATTCTATAGGAAGACTACCCCAAAATGGAAAGTTAGAAACAGGATGGTGAAATGCTGAGTAGCTGTCTGTCTGACATACTGTCCTCCTGGAAGGCAGCATTAGTAAGCCAGTCAAAATTCCAGCCAATAAGAGATCTGATTTCTCCCAGCAGCTTTTGACCAGCCAAAAACAAGCAGAGATGTAATTATAGCTGGTGACTCTCCCAAGCTTTTGTAGGAGCCGGAAATACTGAGTTGGATTTAGTAATCTATCAGGGAAGGAGCTGACAGCAGTGGATCTTTCCTGTTTGCGCCTCCCCCCTCACACCCAGGAATTTGATTCCCAGGGTCACAGGATCTGTGCACAGTAACTAACACAGATTGGTGGTCAGGAGTGAGGAATGGGGAGAAATCCCTCCTTCCTTCCCTTCTATCACTGAAACTCCACTAATGGAAGAAGCAAGAGGGAGTGATTTAACACCTTTTGCTGATTCACTGCAGCTCACCAGCCTGAATGGCTATTACTCTACCTGGGTCCTGTGACCTCGAGAATAAGCTTTTTCAGATTTGGGACTTCTAGTGGGAAGGGAAAGTATAGATGAACCATATCTTTGCGTGAGCAGATTGCTGGATCCAATGAATTGATTGAAACTGAAGAACAAGACTGAAAACTCTGATATCTCATTTGAATTAGTATTTCTGACTATTTTCAAATTAGGCTATGTTAAACTGTATGTGAGTGATTTTATTTGCAAATTCAGCAGCAGCATGCTGGAGCTTGATCTCGGTTTTAAAATCTAAATTATTTTAGTAATTGGAGGATGGTCACAGACCGGAACCTTTCTTTTACAAATGCTAGAATTTTTCAGGCTTCCATTTGTTCTAATTCAAATGTCAGCTTTCAGCTTCCATATTGCCAGAACACAATAAACATGGGAAGTGCCTTTCCTCATTAACAGAAAAATGGAAAAAGATTACCATGTTGGAAAGGATGGTTCTCAGTGGAGCTTCTGGCCCTAAGTAGTTAAATGCCAGACCTAAAAAATTCTGTTTCCAGCAACACTGGTTTCAAAATGTATTTCCAGATGACAAGGAATATAAAGGACATGCTTTATGCAATCTATTTAGCTTTAGGCTCTAACAGCAACAAGCAAGCACATCACATATGCAACTTAAGAGCACATTTGGCTTGCCAAGAATGTGGTCAAGATTTCCAATAGAAAACTGTCCTCACCTCTGAGGATTATTATATTTAGTCTGAGACTCACTAACCAGCTTGTTCCTGATGTCCATGTCACAGAGTGCTTCAGCCAAGATAGAGCAAGCTTCCTTCACTCCCCAGTGTGCAGCAGCATGTAATGGAGTCCAGCCATCATTGTCCTGGACATTTACATCATACCCAGCTTGAATCAGAAGCCTAAAGAAAATAAGCGAGTGAAAATGCAGCAGTTCAGTCATGCAGTTAAACAGCCCCTGTGAATAGTGTGAAGTAGCTACATGAAAGGGGCTGCCCCTGTGTCACAGACTAGCGTGGAAAAGTAGACAGTTTTAAAAAGTCATATTTAGGGTAAAGGTAACAGCTTCCATTAATGTAGCTGGTGCTGGTGACTAGTTCTGATGAAGGCTGAGACCCAAAAGATGAGTCATCAATAGATAGCAGTAGGCAGCTGTATACCAAGGAAATGGCTTAAGTGGGCAGAAGCAGATCGAGGGACAAAAAGGGAAAGATGCAACAATGACATTTTTTCAGTGCATTACCTTTTGAACACATCATGTAATTAAATATGGTTATCGAACATCTGCTGTATCTGCAACTCTCCAGAGCCTCAGGAAGAGGTTTTGTCCAACTTTCCTAACTAAATTCCTTCTAACTGTCAGGGATTAAGAATGGGATCTTCTGTAAAACACATGCTCTGCAACTGAGCTATGGTATTCACTCTCCGATAACAAATTTTCAAAATTCCCTGCATCCACGCTTCATTTCTGATCAACTGTTGTAGTGTGAAATGATGACACTCATTTTCGCCACCTTCCTGCAACATACAAGAAGGAAGCAGGGAGGTGGGTTGATCCTACACAACATTCTTGAAAGGAAAGAGGGGTTGGATGAGTGAATATGATGCTGAGTTCTACAAGTCCGATAAGACTGCTTCTAAGCTGCTCTTCATCCAAGGGGCTAACACTCCTATCGCAACTGTACATTGCTGTAATGATGCAGAAAGATCGTTTGCTGAGTCTGCTGATCCCTCTAAATTTTTTTACTCAGAATGCAAAGTCAATATTCAGAAGTTCTTTAAAATCAATTCTGGCAAGGAAATGATAAAGGAAAGTAAAATGAACACTCAAAATTTTACCACATACTTTACCTCTCTGCTTTTTAGAGCTTGGCCTCAAAAACTGTTACCTTCATGAGTCAAAGAAAAACCATATTTAAAAGCCACATGCCAAACTAGGATTCATATGCTAACATAGAACAAATGGTGGAAGCATAAAGAATCAGTTATACAAATCTAAATTCAACAGGGAGTTGGTGCCATGCAAGTAGAAAATGAAACACCTGTGAAAATGAAAGTCGTAGTGATAAATTAACAATGATAAATAAGTTTACAGATGATTTCTAGTGTAAAGAAAAGGATGAATGGTCTTATGACAGTCAGCAAGCAACCTTCTGCTTGTCAAAGAAGAAAACTACTAAAACTGGGAATAGAATGTTCATTCTCAAATACGGATATCTGCTGTTCTTTCAGCTGGCCAGCAGTCAGTGAAGTCTTGCCCTGGAAAAGCAGCACAAAGCAAGCAGCTTCACAAAGTGCTACAAATTAAGTCAACTGATAACTATTACTTTGGCTGATACGGAGGCAAATCTTTTATATTTACACATGCAAAAAACAATGCTGCAATATCAGCTAAGCTTCTACCCAGCAGTTACAGTCCTATCCTGAAATTCTAATGCTTTGAGCACAAACCTTATCCGCTAGCCTGCTGCAAAGACAGACAACTATACATTACCTTGGGACCACTACTGCATCTTATATTTTACTGCCTGCAGCCTGAATAAAGAGACAACCTTCACCTGAAGTCCTTTTTCTAGAGGACTTGGAAATATTCAGTTACAAGGGAAATGCCACATCTGTTTATCTTTATAGGGTCAGCTCCAGAACACAGTGATGTCAGCTATTAAGTAAGGCCCACTAAAATGAGAACACAACTATGTTCATTCTACCAGGAAAAAACAGGTTGCTTACCTGTAACTGATGATCTTCGAGTGGTCATCTGTGCAGTCACACACATGGGTCTTGCCGCAGGCAACGGATCCATACCTCGGAGCTCCAATAGCTCGTTTATAACGTCTTTTGGCGCGCTTTCCTCCCGCCCTGGGGAGCAGGCAGCGACCGCGCATGCCTGGAGCGGGGGGAGAGCGCCCATTCCACTCAGTTTCTTCCAGCCGCCATTGGCACTGACACTATACAAGGTTAAGCAACAATTACAGGAGGCCAGCAGCGGGGAAGGCTGGGTGGGCGTGTGTGACTGCACAGATGACCACTCGAAGATCATCAGTTACAGGTAAGCAACCTGTTTATCTTCTTCGTGGTCTCTGTGCAGTCCCACACATGGGTGACTAGCCAGCTAGATATCCTGGAGGAGGGTGCTGGTAAAGAAGAAAGTTAGTCACATAAAGCAACCAGGTCAAATGCAATGACAGCATATTAAACAACATGGAATGCAACATAAAGATGGAAGCGGATGCACTCACCCGTGGCTTCAGTGGAAGATGGATCTGAGGACCGCTTGGCCGAAGGAGGCGTCACGTCTCGCACGAACGTCTAGCGCATAATGGGAGACGAACGTGGATGGGGAGGACCAGGATGCAGCCGCACAAATGTCCTCCAGAGAAACGCCTTGCAGAAAAGCCGAAGACGTCGAGACCGCTCTAGTAGAGTGGGC
Organism: Heteronotia binoei; assembly: GCF_032191835.1. Lineage (NCBI taxonomy): Eukaryota > Metazoa > Chordata > Lepidosauria > Squamata > Gekkonidae > Heteronotia > Heteronotia binoei. The sequence goes on from NC_083224.1 coordinate 60,593,754, forward strand.
CTTAAGGCCTTCGGGCAAAGGCTGTTTAGCCAGTTCGTAGCACAACCTGATGGCACTGACTACCCATTTAGACAGTCTTTGGGTAGAAATTTTAAGACCTTTGTGTGGGTTCCCGTAGGCCACAAATAGGTTAGGGTCCTTACGGAAAGGTTGTGTACGATCAAGGTAGAAGGATAAAGCCCTTCTGACGTCCAAGGAATGCAGGGCTCGTTGTCCCTGGTCGGATGGGTTGGAGAAAAACGTTGGTAGAGAAGTTGAAGTTGATAAGTGGAACTGGGAGACAACTTTAGGCAGGAACGCAGGTTCCGGTCGCAAAACCACTTTGTCCCTGTGGAAAATGGTGTAGGGAGGATCGTAACGGAAGGCGCATAAGTCACTTGCCCGTTTACCTGAGGTAAGGGCTACAAGTAATGCTGTCTTCCAGGAGAGAAGGTTGAGGTGTATGGTGGCCATAGGTTCAAAGGGGGCCCTCATCAGGCAGGAGAGGACTAACGATAAACTCCAAGTCGGAACAAAGGGCTTAACAGGTGGGTTGAGGTGCAACATGCCCTTAAGAAAGGACTTAGATAAAGGATGGGAGAACACAGTTTTGCCATCAACCGGATTGTGGAAAGCAGAAACTGCAGAAAGGTGAACCTTCAAGGAGGAATAACAGAGTCCTGATTTTTGTAGAGAAAGCAGATAGTCCAGGATCAGGTTCAGGGGTGCCGATTCCGGCTGTAAATGATTAGATGTCGCAAAGGAACAGAAGCGCTTCCATGTTCGCTGATAGGAAAGTCTCGTGGAAGGCTTCCTCGCGTTGAGGATAATATTGGCTACCTCTGTAGAGAGATAGGAGGATGTATTCTCCAGGCTACCAGGGCCAGGACTCGAGGGTTGTGATGAAGAACCTGACCGCTGGCCTGAGAGAGAAGGTCGCCCACAGGAGGAAGTCGGCGGTAAGTGTGGCGGGACAGTTGAAGAAGCCTCGTGAACCACGGTTGCCGAGGCCACCATGGCGCAATGAGGATGCAGTCTGTGCCATCCCGAGCTATTTTGACCAACACCCGTGTCAGAAGGGGGGTTGGTGGGAAGTAGTGAAGGGGACCCGTCCAGTTGTGTAGGAAGGCGTCGTTGCCCCTCCTGGAGTAAAATTGAAGACATTTGGCATTGTCCCTGGATGCAAAGACGTCCACCTTGGGTGTTCCGAAGCAACGGAAGATACGCCGAAGGTACGTCGGATTGATGGACCATTTGTGGTCGTCTATGCGAAACCTGCTGAGGGAGTCGGCCAGAGTATTCTCCACACCCGGGAGATGAATGGCAGTCATGTATATGTTGTGCTTGACACACCATTCCCAGAGCATCACGGCTATACGGCAGAGACGGAGGGATCTGGTACCCCCTTGCTTGTTTATGTAATAAACTGTTGCCATATTGTCCGTGGAGATCTGAACGTGCCGACCTCCTATCAGAGGGAGAAAGGATTGAAGGGCTCTGTGTACCGCAATCAGTTCTAAGCAGTTTATATGCATGGCTCTCTCGGAGGTTGTCCAAAGTCCTCTGACAGTTTTGTCCTCTAGGTGGGCTCCCCAACCCCACTTGGAGGCATCTGTTGTTACTGTGGCCGTCGGGGAAGTCGGTAGAAACGGCTTGCCCTCGAGGAGATTGTTGGGAACAGTCCACCACGTGAGGGATAGAAGCGCTCTCTGTGGAACAGTCAGCAAAACGCTTTGTGGTTGTGTCTGAGGGTGGTAGGCTCGCACAAACCAGATTTGTAGTTGTCGCATCCGTAGCCTGGCAAAGTGGAGGACAGATGTTGTTGCGGCCATAAGGCCCAGCAGGCGCTGGATTGTGAACGCAGACTGACAGGGTTGTTGTTGCACTGACCCGGCTAGGGCGATAATAGTCTGTGCCCGATCCTCGGGGAGAAAGACACGATGTATGGAGGTGCATAGAAGGGCGCCTATAAACTTGAGGTCCTGGGTAGGTGTGAGGTGTGATTTTGATGCATTCACACGAAGGCCCAGGGAAGTCAGGAGAGTGAGAGCTGCGTTGAGGTTGTGCTCCAACTGTTGTTGTGTCGGGGCCACCAGAAGCCAGTCGTCGATGTATGGGAAGACTGGGATGTTCCGGATGCGAAGTGCAGCTGCCACCACTGCCATGCACTTGGTAAAGACGCGGGGCGCCGTGGAGAGGCCGAATGGTAGGGACACATATTGGTAGTGGTCCGGGCCCATGGCAAACCGCAGATACTTCCGATGTTGAGGTCGGATGGTCACATGGAAGTAAGCGTCTTGAAGATCTAGAGAAGCCATCCAGGAACCCCTGGGGATGAGGGGCAAGATGGACTGCAGGGAGATCATTCTGAACTTCCTGTATTAGATGTGCTTGTTGAGCTTCCTCAGATCCAGAATGGGACGCCTGCCTCCATCCCTCTTGGGAACTAGGAAATATCTTGAATAGAAACCTGTCCCTCGGTGTAGGGGGGGGACGGGCTCTATGGCGTTCTTGTGAAGTAAGTCCAGAATCTCCTGATGTAGGAGAGAAGACGGGGGAGTAGCTATGAAGTAGTGGTGGTGAGGTGGAGAAATTTTTTTTTTTTTGCGTAACCTAGGCGCACGATGGTCAGCACCCAGGAGTCGGTTGTTATCGAGTTCCAAGTGGGAAGGAATGGTGAGAGACGGGTGCGGAGCCCTGGTAGGGTGTGAGGAAAGTCAAAGAGACTGCTTAGAAGGGAGGGAGGACTTTTTGGGCTGCTGTGACCGAGGCCTTTGTTGAAACTGAGGCTTCTGATGTCCACTCTTCCTTTTCCAGAAGTCATTGCGCCTAGGTGACCGTTGGCGCCTCTGGAATGATGGTCTCCAGGGTTTTGTACGGTTGGGTTGTTGGGAGAACGGTTGAGAGACTCCCAAACGTTTTGCACGTTTGCGCCCGTCATCCACTGAGGTGAGAACCTCATCGGTGGAAGCGTGGAAGAGACCCAGGCCATCAAAGGGGAGGTCCTCGATCTTTTGCTTAATGTCCGGTTGTAAGTTGGTGGACCTTAGCCAGGCATGACGGCGTAGGGCAACAGAGGACGCAAAAACCCTTGAAGAGCAGGAGACAGCGTGGCGAATGGTATTTATTTGTTGCTTCGACACCCTAGACAGTTCTGATACCAGTCCAGAGGCCACCCTTTGAGAAGGTTCCGGAAGGGAAGGAATAAGAGGTGTAAATTGGTTGGCCAAGTTGAAGATGTAAGCCGAAAAGTAGGCTAGATAATTGTTCAGCTTAGAATTTGTTGACGCAAGGTTGAACATTTTCCTTGCCAAAGTGTCCAGTTTCCTGCCCTCTCGGTCTGGAGGTGTCGGATGTCTGGAGGGCTTAGCTTTGGTGGCTGAGTGCACAATAATAGAGTTGGGTGCTGGATGGGAAGCCAGAAATTTAGCTTCGGGAGCATGGACTCTATAAAGCGAGTCCAAGCGCTTAGAGGTAGGTGGAATTGAAGCAGGTTTTTCCCAGGTTTCACGGAGGCCTTCGAAGTGCACCGGTAACATAGGAAGTAATGAACCAGGTGGAAAGTCCGTTTGTACAAGGTCGTGCACAATGTCCGAGACCTTAGGCGAGTCCGACGGAAGGGTAATGTTCAAGGCTTCAGCCATAGTAGTAATGAGATGGAGGTAGGCCTTGGAGGCATCAGATGGAGAGAGCCGGGGCTGTGGCGCCGAATCCGAGACTACCGAATCTGGATGGTCGTCGGAGTCAGATGAAGCTAAGGAATCGGCGTCGGAACGGGAGTCCTCACCGGAAGGAGGATGTGGAGGCGGAATCGGGTCCGACGAGGCGGTCTTAGGCTTCACAACCTGATCGCGTTGGCCCGTGTGGGTAGAGACCGGGGGAGCAATCGAGGCAGAGGCTGACGGAGTGCGCGGCCTAGCACCTTCTAGCTGGTAGTGGTCCCGAGATTGCTATACACATTCCCGTAGTCGCTCACGGAGTCGGGGGGAATAGCGAGAATAATCAGGTTCTCGGGTCCGATCAGGTTCTCGGGTCCGATCTTGACCACGGGGCCGTGGGTAGTACCGATCACGGGGTCTAGGTGAATCCGGAAAACGCTCGAGATCGCGGGGTCGCGGGGAATCTCGGTGTCGTGGGGAATCCCGAAGTCGTCGCTGGGAATCACGGAGTCGATCACGGGGTCTAGGAGAATCTTCGTACTGAATAGCAGAGTACGTTGAGTAACCTGAACCCTCCACGGATGGGGACCGAGAAGGATGGCGGTACGGTCGGCGTCTAGGAGAAGGAGACCGAGAGAAATGGCGGTCGTACCTTGAAGGGGCATAGTAGTGTTGATAATACCCTGGAGAGTCGGAGTCTCGGCGCCGACGTGGCGATCTGGAACGGCCTCTAAGAGGCGGCGACCCGGAGTGGACTCGATGAGTAGGTGAGCGAGAGCGACCTTCATTTGAAGCTTGAGTGGCCGAATCCCTATACAGGGGAGAAATCCCGATGTCTCGGAAGGATCCGATCCAAAGCGGAGGCTTAAAGTAGGCCTGAGTCGAATCAGTAGTCAGGTCAGGTTGCATGAAGTCGGTAGGAACCACGCTGTGCACTGAAGGTGAACGAGAGTGGACTGGTATAACCTCTACTGCTGTAGATGAGTGAGGAGTCAGCTGTGGCATGTCGGTGATGACGTCGGACGGAGTCGACAGTTCAAGCGGAAGTGCGGGCTGCGTCGAGGCCGCGGGATCCATAGGCGTTGAAACTGGGGCCCGAGGCTTCTTAGGAGCCGAGTGCGAGTGGTGGAGTTTCCTCGGAGCCGAATCAGCTGATTCGGAAAGGCGAGATTTTTTGGGCGCCGAATCCGAGGATTCGAGATGGCGCGATTTTTTCGAAGCCTTATGGCCAGGATCGGCGTGCTTCGAAGATTTTTTCTCGGACCTGTGCTTCTGCTTAGAGAGAGACACGTCCGTAGAGGCCGAAGCTCCCGTTTGTTGTTGGGGAGGCGGCGAGTCCGACGCGGGCATAGCCCTCAGGGACAATTCAATAAGGAAACTCCGGAGCCTGGCTGCACGGTTTTTACGGGCCTGCTTGCCAAAGTTCGCACAGTGAGGGCAGGAGTCGACTCGATGAGCTTCACCCAAACAAAACAAGCAGTGGCTGTGGCCGTCTGACGAAGGGATTTTGGTCCCACAGCGCGTGCACTTTTTGAAGGTAACTTTCCCTTCCATGCGCTCCGGACAAGGGAGGGGAGGGAAGGGAGAAAAGGGGAAAGATAGCGCAGAAGGCGGTTTGTTTTTTTTTTTTTTAATTTTTCAGGACGAAAGAGAATATGAAAACGGTGAGAAAGAGAAAATACTAGGTAGCGAAAGGAAGACGAAGAGATGAGGTAACGAACGAGCTAAGGAGGAACGCAGCGAGGAGGGTGTTGTCCGGGCGGCGGTAGGAAAGAAACTGAGTGGAATGGGCGCTCTCCCCCCGCTCCAGGCATGCGCGGTCGCTGCCTGCTCCCCAGGGCGGGAGGAAAGCGCGCCAAAAGACGTTATAAACGAGCTATTGGAGCTCCGAGGTATGGATCCGTTGCCTGCGGCAAGACCCATGTGTGGGACTGCACAGAGACCACGAAGAAGATCCAGAGGTTACATCCACCATGCACAGCCCACCTTGCTCAGATTAAAGAGGCCTACAGAATGTGCCTTGTCCAATGGCCCCTTTATACCTGGCACTAAATCTGTAAATAATTACAAGAGAAGATATAAACAAGCAACCCTAGGCAAAAACTGCCACAAATACTACAATTTTGCACACAAAGAATCAATTACAATAGTACTAAACCCCAAAATTAGCAAAATAAACAAAGAAAATGGATTAGTACCTCATGACTTCAGAGTAGCCCTTAGCTGCAGCTACATGAAGAGCAGTAGCATCAGTTCGGGGATGTTTTCTATCTTCAATTTTCCGCCTGTTAAGCCACTGCCGTGCATCCTGCAACATTTGTTGCTCTTCTGCTTTCCTTGCCTGATCCAGATCTGTCCCTGGAGAAACAGACTACAAGTGTAAAAAAAAAACAAATCCAAAGTAGAACAAAAATGGATATAGGGAAGAGCGGGGAGTTTAAGGGCAAATTGAGTGGTTAGCTGATATTAACTAGATGGTTCTTGATTTTCCTAGCACAAATTTAATTAAATTAAAGGCTTATGCCTCATTTTCTCCTATACTCAAGGCAGCTTTTATTTTTGCCATCAAGATGCAAGCTACTTATGGTGACCCCACAGGGTTGTCAAGGCAAAAAATGTTCAGAGGTGGCTTGTCATTCATTGCCTCCCTCCACACTAGTGTTCCTTGGTGGTCTCCCATCCAAACACTGACAGGGCTGCCCTCGCTTAGCTTCCAAGCCTATGTAGCCTATGTAGCTTCAAGTATTATAGTACTTGTCATTTTTTATTAGCATTCTCTAATTATAACTTGAATGGAACCTGCCTCTCTTACTCAGTGTTTTCACGGAGCTAGCCATCATGATGCCAATGATCTATATTACAAAATGTAAAAGGTTCAAGAACAAGCTAAAAGTCTATCACTAAAACAGTGAAGGGGTGGGTGAACTTTTTTAAAACAAAAAAAAACCCTGGCAGATGGGAGCCCTACTTAATTGCCAAATTGATACGAATTTACTAAAGCTGGAGACACTGGCTAGTTAAATTATAAACTGTAGCAAAATATGCTGCTTCAACTGCCTGCCTACTCTCTTAGTACATTTACTAAAAATCCAGGCTCCCATTATACAAGCAACTCCCACAACCCTGTAACAATCACTGTTATAGAAATTTATATTAAGAAACAGTATAATATCCTCTTCCATAAATAGATAAATAAACATTTAGGTGTCTTAAAACCTTTAAATACCTAAAAGCCTCACGAGCTCTAACAAGCATCGGGAGTTTTCTTGCCACTCCCTCATGCATACTATCACTCTGGTAGATAACAGAGAGGGAGAGGAAGAAACACTAAGATTAAAGTTACATAGAGGCGATAGAAGCTACGTACTAGAGATAAAAAGAAAATAGGGAAAATGCAAAGAGAAGAAAGGTGGAGGGAATGAAAAGAGTAAACTTCTCTAGTTCCCACTCTGACAAAGCCAGCTTCAAGAGGGAATTGGATAAAAATATGGAGCAGAGGTCCATCAGTGGCTATTAACCACAGTGTGTGTGTGTGTGTGTATTTTGGCCACTGTGTGATACAGAGTGTTGGACTGGATGGGCCATTGGTCTGATCCAACATGGCTTCTCTTATGTTCTTAAGGCCTTTGGCAACTTCAGAAAAAATAAATGATCACTGCTCCAATCCTGTGTTCATATTTAACACTGACAAAACCCAAATATTCTTCATAGACAACAGCATTAAACCCACAAGAATGATACCAGTAAAGCACATAATGGTTTGTTTTCAGAAGTTTTAGTATACATTCTACATTTTAGAAACATGCGAATGGATGTCCTTCATGCCATGCATCACTATTCCTAATTTTCACAGCAGAAATGAAAATTCAACCTTCTTGTGTCCTTATCTAATGCAACCTATAGCATGGACAGGATGTAGCTGGCTTACCTTGCTTCTTTACTTGTTCCAGCAGCAAATCCTTCATGGCTTCTTCCTCTGCAAGGTCACTTGGGACTTCACCTTCACTGTTCACAGCAGCTACGTTGGCTCCACGACTTATTAAGTATCTACATGACAGAGAGCCATATGAGACTAACTTCAGAGCAAGAAAATATTTGGTTGTGTTTGGTGGCAGATAAAGTTTCATTAATGAATCTAGAATTTATCCAGTTACTGGCAGTTATCTAGCTGATCATCACTACAGCTGATTTCACTCAAATGATTAAGATATTCTTTAAATAACATGGCATCCTTACAACTAAGTTTTTAGAAATAATCAAATATTTTATTCTGTTATAATGTGCTTGACCCAATTTGTTCCTAAAAGCAACCTGTTTGTTAGTACATTGTCTGGAGAACAAAAATAACATTCTGCATTATCTAGACTGAACAGGAAGAGGCCCCATCCCAAAAAAAAGCCCTCCCCAAAAGCACATAATGCTTGGCTAATATTGAGATCACCTCCTTACCGGGATTCTCTGCATTAGAGGAGGAATACATATGCAATTGCCCAGCAATAAACCAGATTTGTGCATATCTAAGCTCGAAGTAAAGTGTCTTAATGCAGCCACTACTCCTTAATTATGCAATTCTCTGACTCCATGTATTCTAATTGGCCTTTTGTTAACTCTCACTGATCAGATCCCCATAGCGAATGGAACCATTATCTCACTGAATCTCAGTGTGGCCAGGATTGTCAGAAACTGTCCTGAAGGCTCTTTAGCTACAGAGGCCACTGCCCAATTTTTAAGAGCAGATATTTGCTTCCAAAGTGCTTTAATATACTTCTTACTTCCTAATTTGCTATGCTGTCCTGAGTCCATTCGCTGGGAGGGCAGGATAGAAAATAAATAATATAGACCTAAACAAAGGGAATCTTGGCATTTCTTGGTAAGTGTTAAAATGTTAAAGGCTAATAAAAATGGTTTTGTACTAGGAAGCCTAACTAGAGAACAGCACACTATGGCATTATGCCTTCAGTGCCAATATTTTAGATTGTATGGAGAACCAGTCTGAAGTTAATATATACTAAACCACTATTAGAGTTAAAGAAGATATCAGTTCATACTACCATACAGTGCTAGTGCCAAAGTGTAAAGATAACTTCAATAAAAGGCATGCCATCTCATTCAAGTCATGAATCCTTTACCATTACAAATACATAAAAACATTTAAACAAAAAAGGTTGCCTCTTATGTTTAATCAACAATTAGTTGTAATGCAGCTAAGTAACATTAACTTACTCATACAAAAGGATATGCATACCTTTCAGTCACTACGGTTATACTTGAGGAAATGATTGTATAGATTAGTTTAAGAAGTAATTCTCTAATGGCAGCCCACCATTCAGGCATGCCTTCCCACTCATCTTCCAATAATGACATTTTAAAAAATTGGTTATCTAGAAACTCACTCACTCTGCTATGTTCAGATAGCCACAAGATGCAACTGCATGAAGTGGGGTCCAGCCCTCATTATCTTGTTGATTTACATTGGCTCCATATTCTACCAGGAACTTTACCATGTCCAGGTTTTCATCTATACAGGCCTTTGGGAAAGAAAAGGAAGTAGAGCAGAGAAAAGACCTAGTATTACCATTTGGTAAACAATATATACTTTCTGTTTTAAAATTGTAAATAATATTGAGCGCTCCTACTCTGAACTTTCCTATCTTTCAATTCTCACTGACCTCTCTGTATGAGTTTACCTTCACTTAAAGGGTGAACACATAGTAAAGTAATATTTCAGGAATGGCATTGAAGTCCGTGGAACAGGGCAAGATTAGGAACAAGGCTGTTCCAGAAAAAAAACCCCACTTCAATAAAAGCAATTAAGTCAGGCCAAAGTCATGATGTGAAAATGAAAGCAGTGAATCCCAAGCATGATTTCATTTAAAAAAAAAAACTGGGGTCAAAAAGCATCAGAAAAATTGCATACTGGAGATTTATCTTAATTGCACATTGAAGCCAAAGATGAGTTTTGAAGAGTTTACTATATAAAAAGCTGCAACAATATATTTATATTTATTGTTTTCTGAAATATAGTTCCTTATCTGACTGAAATAACATTTTTTTCTCAGTTGCCTGAGCTCTGAAATGCTGACCATGCAGGAATTATTTGTCTCAAGCACATCAATACTATTTTGAGCTTGTTCTAAGTTCCTTGTTACAGGCAACATTTGTCAAAGAAGTTGGTCTGAAGAATGTATACTCTCAGTCTAAAGTAATAAAACACAAAAACATATATGGCAACTTTTTGAGAAGTCAAGTTTCCTTAGTGCAATCTGAACAGAGAATAGTTTTGAGCACCTTTGCAATAGCCCAAAGACAACCTTTACAGAACAATTCACTCTGCACAATCTCCTTTCTACAAGAAAATATTGACCCACCCACCCCCACAATCAGTTATTCAGAAGCAAAGCTACCCTGTGTTTTTTGGGGAGGAGGGGTTACCATCAAGTCACAGATGATTTATAGCAACCCAAAGGGGTTGGGGTTAAGCCAAGTGACATTCAAAGGTGGTTTGCCATTGCCTGCCTCAGCATCGTGACCCTTGAATTCCTTGGAAGTCTTCCATCCAAATACCAGTCAGGGTTGACACTGCTTAGCTTCCAAGATCTGACAAGATCAGCCTAGCCTGGGCTATCTAGGTCAGGGTTGCCCTTCTATGCCACTCCAAAAATTTTAGACAAGTATGATAATATCGTGAGTGGTTTTTTTAAAAAAAACTGTAGGCTATTTGCCGACAAGTGGATTAGCTTGGATTAAAAAATTATTATGCACTCATCTTGTTCATTTCGTTACCATAGAGATCTTTGAACTCCATGACATTTTCAAATATAGTTGTGAAGTTAATTTAAAATACAGGGTGGATTGATTTAAACAAAGTTTCAAATTTTGAAATTCATGCATTTCCTGAACAAATGGTTGCTATAAAAATACATTTATTTACAACTAACAATAATCCTACTATAATTTGAGGAGTATAACACAAAACCCTGATTAGCTATTCACAATTGGGGGACTCATGAGGACTTTTGGGGGGAATCTCATTTCCCCACTCCCTCTTTTGCCCTTGCATTACTTCTTTACTTCCTCCAACAGTGCCTGCTGCCCCTCTTCTTTCTTTCTTTCCTTCCTTCCTTCCCACCCACCTAGCCTTTTCTGTTTATCTCCCTGGCAGTCTCTGCTTCCCTCCCCCATCTTCAGTTTTCCCTTTGTACCTTTACTTCTCCTCTCCTTCTCAGCACTTCCATCCCACCTCATTCTTCCCTCCTCTGTGCTGATACCAGCTGCAGCTTGAACCTTCAGTAATCTTGGTTGTAGGTTACCTAGCAACTTCAAAATGCCTTAGCTTACAAGATCTCAGTGGCACACTTTTTCTTAAAGAAGCAGACATAACTCCCATTTTTCTCTAATCCCCAATGTATTTGATTTTCATTTCATATATTTCTGCATGCCTGAGGCTCTCCCTAGATTTGCAGACCCCCACCCTCCCCATTTATCTATCTTGGCCCCTTCTGTGCGGATTTTTTAATCCATACTCTATGGCCCAATTCAGAATTAGAATTACATGTTCCTACAGACAAGAGACGCTGGCAGAGTAATTACCACAGCAATGGTATACAACATGATTAAAGAGCAGATAATGGTTTATTTTGAACTGTGGTCCTGGAGAAGAATCTTGAGAGTCCCTTGGACTGCAAGAAGATCAAATCAGTCAGTCCTAAGGGAAATCAACCCTGACTGTTCCCTGGAAGATCAGATGCTGAACCTGAAGCTCAAATACTTTGGCCACAAAATGAGAAGGGAGCACTCAGGATCAGGAGAAGATCCTGATGCTGGGAAAGACAGAAGAAGGGGACAGCAAAAGATGAGAGGGCTGGACAGCGTTACCGATGTAACTAACACAAATTTGAGCAGACTTTGGAGGATGGCAGAAGATAGGAAGGCCGGGCGTGACTTTGTCCATGAGGTCGCAAAGAGTCGGACTCTTCTGTGCAACTGAACAACAACAACAAATGACTTATTTAGGAACTAGCATACTTGATAGGAAAGAGGAGAGATCCAGGTGGGTAGACATGTTGGTCTAAATAAAGCTAGAGTCCAATGGCACCTTTAAGACCAACAAAGTTTTATTCTCCATGTGAGTTTTTGTCTGCATGCACACTTCCACAGACAAACTAGAATGAAACTTACCACTCCATACATATAAGGCAGAGGTTGAACAGCAAATTAGCATACAAGCATACAATATATTGAAATGTTTTGACAGATGCAAACAGGAATAACAGGCTAAGTTTATACGGTCATAACTGTTTAGATTTAATTCCAAGGGGAAACAGTGTGGCAAATAAATATGTCAGAATTGGCAATAGATGCGCAAATGTATCCATCTTAAGCCTGAGATGGTGTTGCTGATGCTGTTAGGTCCAGTGATTGGGTTGTATGTGGCAGCAAAGTTGGCATTTAGGTTTATTGTCTTTACTTCTGTCCATGTTCAAAATAGATGTTGCATTATTCCAGGTGAGAAGTTGTTTGAGATTGGGGGGTTGTCTGTGAATAAAAAAGGGTTTACCCCCTGTACTCGTGAAAGAGAGTTGTCATTGTCCAATAGAGGGTGTAAGTCACTGGTGATGCATTGAACTGTTGAGAGTTGTACGTGACCACTAATGATGTCCTATTAATGTCTTTTTTGGGTCTACTTTGTAATAGGTTCTCTCTGGGTACCATTCTGGCTTTGTTAATCTGACTTCATCAGGTGGATAGTTTAATTCCAAAAAGGTTTCTTGTAAATCCCTAGGGTGAGAATCTCTGTCTGCAGGACTGGAGCAAATGCAGCTGTAGCGTAGAGCCTGGCTGTGTACAGTGGATTGCTTGATCTTACATTCTGAATAAAACTTGGTTGGTCTTAAAGGTGCAACGACTCCTGCTTTGTTCAATGGATTGTTTGGTACATTTAGGATGGTAGCCGGAGGCATATAGGTATGTTTGCCGGTCTGTAGGTTTCTGGTATAAGGTGGTTTCTGTGTGTCCACCATTTTAACAGTATTGTCCAGAACATATATTTCTTGCATAGATTAGTTGCCAGGTTAATGGTGCGTTGAAAGTTATTAAACGCCTGGTGGAACATGTCCATGGCTTCTTTACCATGTGTCCAGACAATAAAAATGTCATAAATGTAACATAGGTATAAGAAAGGTATAAGTGGGTGGAAGTCTAGGAAGTGTTGCTCCAAGTCAGCCATAAAGATGTTAGCATATTGTGGGTCCATAAGGGTGCCCATGGCTATACCATTAATCTGGAGGAACAGTTTGTTGCCAAATCTGAAGTGGTTATGGGTGAAAACAAAACAAAATGGCACAGTTTTGTAATCCATTTTAGTGTGGGATGTCAGTATACAGAGAACCCAAATCCATGTTGGCTACAATAGTATTCTCTGGAAAGTTGTTCAAAGATTGTATTTTCCTCAGAAAAGCTGTGGTGTTGCAAACGTACTAGGAGAACTGATGGCATAGGGTCTTAAAATACAGCCCATATATCCAGATACCCCCTCAGTGATAGTGTCTATGCCTGAAACAATGGGGCATCCCTGGTTGCCAGGTTTGTGTATTTTGGGTAGAAGATAAAAGGAACCTGTTCAAGGTTCCTGTGGTGGGTCTGAAAGGATTTGTTTCTGAATGTGCATTGGTAATTCCTTTATAATCTTGTTTAGTTTTTTTTTTACTCCTGTGTGAGGTCTGAGTCTAATTTGTTTGTAAAAAGTTTTTTGAACAAAAAAGAGGAGAGACAGAGATGGGTTCCTAACTACATCTCTAGTTGCGAGAAAGAGAGGAAACGAAAGCGCTGAACTTCTGAGAAGGGGGAGTCTGGAGACAGACAAATGCACTTAACAGGAGACAGAAAGTGCTGTCCTCACTATACTGTCTAATTGTCTTCTTGCTGCCCCCTTCAAGGTCTTCTTCCCTTCTTCTTTGTACACCAGACATTGTCTTTTCCAACAAGAGATAGATATATGCTTGGTCTCTTTGCATACATGCAAGGATACATTTATGCTTGTGCAGGGCTGGCCCTTCCACTAGGCAAATTAGGCATTTGCCTAGGGCACCAGGCTGGGGGTGCTGAATTGAGAACTCCCCCCCCCCCGGTGTTGTAGGCAAATGCCTCAGCTTGCATGGTGGCCACCTGGCTTCGCTTTGCCTCCAAAGCCACCTGGCCTCTGAGGTGAGTGAAGCCAGCCAGCGCACAACTGCTGGCTTAGCTCCTTCTCCCTTCTGGAATCAGGAGGTGAAGGAAGCCAGCCAGTTGAGACAAAGCCAGCCACCTGGGTGCCCTTGCCGCCCTACTATGCCACAAGCCCCCGTGGGGGGCGGGGGTGATGGGCTTGCCTAGGGTGCTGTGTGCCCTAGAGCCAGCCCTGGGCTTGGGTTTCTTTGGCAGGTCTGATGGAATAGAACAATGTCTCTTGTTGGCACTACAAAACAACTCGAACTAACTGCAACTGCTCAGTTTGGTTGTCAGCCAAAGGAATCAAATGATTCACCTCTCTATAAATTACTGGATTAACAGTAATAAAAGTTGATAGTTCATCTGAGAAAATAGGCTAGATTCTTTTTCAGCTTTACTGGTTGCTATCAGTTGACATCCCATTCATTTCCAGAGGAACAAAAACTGGAAGGAAGACAAATGACAAATCTCCACCTGTTCCTCTAATGAATATATACTGGAGTAACTTGATGTGTGAAGAAAGTGGAGGATTTATAAGAGGGGAGTCAAACTCTAAGCAGATCTGAATTTTTCCTATGCTTTAGAGAGGTATTTCATTTTTAAAATGGCAGCTGTTTAACACTTCAGAGACCTAGCTTGGTTCTGTTAGTAAAAGGCGGTGGGGAGGGGGGAGGCCTTTCCAGAGCCAGTTTGGTGTAGTGGTTAAGTGTGCGGACTCTTATCTGGGAGAACCAGGTTTGATCCCCCACTCCTCCACTTGCAGCTGCTTGGGTCAGCCATAGCTCTCATAGGAGTTGTCCTTGAAAGGGTAGCTGCTGTAAGAGCTCTCTCAGCCCTACCTACCTCACAGGGTATCTGTTGTGGGGAGGGGAGGTAAAGGAGATTGTGACCACTCTATGAGATTCAGAGTATAGGGCAGGATATAAATCCAATATCTTCTTCTTTTATGCATTATTAGTTCTTAATTTTAAGGTGTAGTACAAATTCTTATCTTTTATGACTTGCCTTTTATTGATTTGTCATAATATTATACAGCTTCATGTTTTCTGACAACGATTTTACTGACAGCAAAGCAGAATGAATCCTGAATATTCAATAAAAATGCAGTTGGAGCAAAATCAGAAGCCCCTTACAATGAAATTAATATGCAGAAGCCAGATGAATAACAGTGTAAAGATATCAAGAGGGTAATGAGCACAATCTAGAAATCAAAACACCGGACAACTCTGAAAAGGATAGATTTAGATTACCTTGTTTTTCACCAGGAAGATAATAAATTTTAATATAGTCACAAGATTAAATTACCCTAATCTTTTATTAGGTCTAGATAGACTGATTTTGGAATAAATCAATTACTCTTAACAGTTGCATAAAGAACTGCTTTATCTGTACACATCACTTCATTTTCTTCCCTTAGGAGAATGATGAGATGAATGCTTGTAAGGTTACAAGCATAACAAGTGGGGGCCCAAAAGGGGAAGAGAATCCCATCTCCTCCCCCTCTTGCTGACTCCAGCACACCCCTGAGGTATTTGGCAGCTGCCACCAGGCCTCATGCAACCACTGGGTTCTGCCTGGGCTGTGCCACTGCCAAGCCCAGTGTTGAATCCTGAGCTGCTGTCACAGGGCCCAGTGGGACCCCTGGGTTCTTTCTGCAGCTGCCCCTGGGCCCTGGCACAGCCTTCAGGCTCTTCTTGAGCTGTGCTGCTGATGGCAGCATGCCCAGCATGCTTCTCAGGCTCTGGTGGTAGCATGCCCAGAACAACTCCCAAGCTTTTCAAGAGATTTAAACCCTCCTTTATTTTTTTACTGCAGATTTTTCTGCACACCTGGGGAGTCTCCAAAGTATACAGCAAAATCTTTTTAGAGTCTTTGTGGTCCCTATCTGTAGATCTAGTTATGCACAGTTCACAGCCACACGTGGCTAATAGTATCCTATAGATATAAAAGGCAAGTCATCTAGGCGACAACTCACCTACCCTCCCATTGGCAGAGCCACTTGTTGCTCTATCTTGATGGAGAGGAACTAGGCCAGTCAGTCTGACTTCAATACCAGGAAAGTTGATGGAAACTGTTATACCAGGAAAATTGGTGGAAAAGTTGGGGTGTGAACTGGCAGAGACTGACCAAGAGAGAGATCTTGGGGTCGTGGTAGATAACTCACTGAAAATGTCAAGACAGTGTGCGTTTGCAATAAAAAAGGCCAACGCCGTGCTGGGAATTGTTAGGAAGGGAATTGAAAACAAATCAGCCAGTATCATAATGCCCCTGTATAAATCGATGGTGCGGTCTCATTTGGAGTACTGTGTGCAATTCTGGTCACCGCACCTCAAAAAGGATATTATAGCATTGGAGAAAGTCCAGAAAAGGGCAACTAGAATGATTAAAGGGCTGGAACACTTTCCCTATGAAGAAAGGTTGAAACGCTTGGGACTCTTTAGCTTGGAGAAACGTCGACTGCGGGGTGACATGATAGAGGTTTACAAGATAATTCATGGGATGGAGAAAGTAGAGAAAGAAGTACTTTTCTCCCTTTCTCACAATACAAGAACTCGTGGGCATTCGATGAAATTGCTGAGCAGACAGGTTAAAACGGATAAAAGGAAGTACTTCTTCACCCAAAGGGTGATTAACATGTGGAATTCACTGCCACAGGAGGTGGTGGCGGCCACAAGCATAGCCACCTTCAAGAGGGGTTTAGATAAAAATATGGAGCAGAGGTCCATCAGTGGCTATTAGCCACAGTGTGTGTATATATATATATATATATATTAAAAATTTTTGCCACTGTGTGACACAGAGTGTTGGACTGGATGGGCCATTGGCCTGATCTAACATGGCTTCTCTTATGTTCTTCTTATCAAAGAGAGAATTAGTAGGCACACTGATGAACAAAAATTGTTGAGGAAGACTCAGCATGGGTTCTGTAATGGAAGATCTTGTCTCACTAACCTGTTAAGAGTTCTTTGAGGGGGTGAACAAACATGTGGACAAAGGAGACACAATAGATGTTGTTTACCTTGACTTCCAAAAGTTAAAGTTGCTCATTAAAGGCTCCTAAGTAAGCTCAAGAGTCGTTGGGTAAAAGGACAAGTCCTCTTGTGGATCAAAAACTGGCTAATTAATAGGAGGCAGAGAGTGAGTATAAATGGACAATTTTTGCAGTGGGGGATGGTAAGCAGTGGGGGCCGCAGGGCTCAGTATTGGGTCCGATACTTTTTAACTTATTCATTAATGTTTTGGAGTTGGGAGTAAGCAGTGAAGTGGCTAAATTTGCAGATGACACTAAATTGTTCAGGGTGCTGAGAACCAGAGAGGATTGTGAAGCACTCCAAAGGGATCTGTCAAGGTTGGGTGAGTTTGTGTCAACATGGCAAATGAGGTTCAACATGGCCAAGTGCAAGGTAATGCACACTGGGGCCAAAACTTCTAACTATAAATACAAGTTGATGGAATGTGAACTGGCAGAGACTGACCAAGAGAGAGATCTTGGGGTCGTGGTAGATAACTCACTGAAAATGTCAAGACAGTGTGCAATTACAATAAAAAAGGCCAATGCCATGCTGGAAATTATTAGGAAGGGAACTGAAAACAAATCAGTCAGTATCATAATACCCCTGTATAAATCGATTGTGTAGTCTCATTTGGAATACTGTGCACAATTCTGGTCACCACACCTCAAAAGAGATAACATTGGGAAAAGTCCCAAAAAAGGGTAATTAGAATGATTAAAGGGTTGGAACACTTTCCCTATGAAGAAAAACACTTGGGGCTCTTTAGCTTGGAGAAACATCAACTTAGGGGTGACATGATAGAGGTTTACAAGATTATGCATGGGATAGAGAAGGTATAGAAAGAAGTACTTTTCTCCCTTTCTCACAATATGAGAAGTGGACATTCAATGAAATTGCTGAGCAGTCAGGTTAGAACTGATAAAAGGAAGTACTTCTTCACCCAAAGAGTGACTAACACGTGGAATTCACTGCCACAGGAGGTGGTGGCGGCTGCAAGCATAGACAGCTTCAAGAGAGGATTGGATAAACATACGGAGCAGAGGTCCATCAGTGGCTATTAGCCACAGCGTATTGTTGGAAAACTCTCTGTCTGGGGCAGTGATGCTCTGTATTCTTGGTGCTTGGAGCGGGCTTCTAGTGTCCTGGCCCCACTGGTGGACCTCTTGATGGCATTTGGGGTTTTTTTTGGCCACTGTGTGACACAGAGTGCTGAACTGGATGGGCCATTGGCCTGATCAAACATGGCTTCTCTTATGTTCTTAACGCCATCCTCCAGCCCCAGAACAGATGAGGATTGGACTACTGGGGAAGCTGCCTTTACCAATGACTCACTTTTCCCTCAGTGGCCATTGCTAAGCAACTATAGTATTCCAAGCTTGGTTCTGTCATTAAAAGGCTGGGGGAGGCCCTTCCCAGGCCTATTTGGGCTTTTGAGGGAGAACTCATTGGAGAACAGTCCTGACTAAGGTTGCCAGCTCCTGGTTGGTGGGAAATTCCTGGAGATTTCATGGTGGAGTCTGAAGCCAGAGTTTGGGGATGGGAGAGTCCTCAGTTAAATACAATGCCACAGTGTCTACCCTCCAAAGCAATTATTTTCTCCAGGGGGAGAAAGATCTGTTGTCTGGAGTCAAGCTGTGATACCAAGAAATCTTCAAGCTCTATCTGGAGGTTGGGTACCCTAGGCATGGCAGCACCCCCTGGGTGACCTGATAATGCCTGGCTGCTTGCTTCTGTTCAACAGCAGACCCCATAACAGCCAGTATGGTGTAGCAGTTAGCGCTTCAGAGAAGGGTCTACTAGACCCAGGTTCTTGCTGTGGAAGAGGAGATGGAAAGCTGAAGTCAGCAGGGCAGATAAAGGTAGGTTGATGGTTGGTTGGGAGATAGGGTTGCCAACTCCAGGTTGGGAAATTTCTGGAGATTTGAGGGGTGGAGCCTGGAGAGGGTGGTGTTTGAGGAGGGGTGGAATCTCAGACAGGTACAATGCCATAGACTCCATCCTTTCCTCTGGGGAACTATTGCTACCAATCTCCAGGTGAGGGCTGGAGATCTCTCAGAATTACAACTGCTCTCCAGATGGCAGAGGTCACTCCCCCTGGAGAAAATGGCTGCTTTGCAGGCTGGACTCTGTGTCATTATGCCCTGCTGAGGTTGCTTCCCTCCTGCTTTGATCCCCACCGTGGAGAAAAACTGTTCTTTTCCTAGGTAGAGGCTGCAGGGAGGAGATGGAAAGTTGAAGTCAGATCACTTCCCCTACAGAAAATGGCCACCTTGAAGCGCATACTCTATAGTATATCATAACACAACCATGCTAGGCCAAAAAAGACAAATCCCACCACAAACACACACGGATGCTAAATGTGCAAGGCCAATTATGACAGGAGAAAGTGACAATGCACTGCAGACGAAAGACATTCTGAGCTTCAGTATCTGTGTGTTTGCTGTGCTATGATGCCACAGCAAACTGAGCAACCAAAGCTGGGGCACTCACCCAGAGCCTCATTCTAAAGCTGTTATATTTATTCTCACAATGGGTCTTATTTCTGGTATAGATATATTTGTCAGTCATGGCTAAGATCCAGCAAAACTACCCTCATGCAATAAGAAAAACCACTCAAGATAGTTGGTAGTCCTGTCAAATGTGTGTTGTACATTGTTTAAAGAACAAAGCACTCTTCAGTTAAACATCTTAATTTTTTTTAAAAAAATGAGCAGTCTCTTCCAACATCTGATGGAAATCTCAAATCTTTATCCCTTCAGCATTCTTCTCTTATTTTCGTCATGCTCTTAGAGGCCACAAGTTGTTCTCAGACCAGTTTATAAGCCACTGAACTAAAAGATTTTTTTAAATTTCCTCTCAATTTCTATACTTTGTGATATTCAGTTCCAAGTGGTAAAATTAATATTTATAAAAGGTAAGCCACTTATAACACATGAAATTATGAGTCAGTTAGCTAAGAGAAAAAATGTATGATTCTCAGATATTTGTTGTTTGCTACACTTGGCATCAAAATTTAATTGCTGAATGACACAGGAAGGGTTTTACTGAACTGCCAAATCCTTAAGGAACATGACACCTGAAGCCCCAGAAAGTTTCCAGCACACTTCAGAAAACTTGAGAACAACTCCATAAAGGACACAAAGGCACCCATGCAGCCTTAATTATTTTTCTATACATATACAGAATGTGCTGTTTCATTTCTGTCTGCTCTAAATCAATTCTAAGGAACCCCAGTGCCAATGTCTTCAAATAATTCTTTGTGGATGAGCTGTGTGGATCATGGGTTGAAAAGAACACCACCTGCTTGGCATGCAGAAGGTCTCGGGTTCAGTCCCTGACATCTTCAGTTAAAAGGATCATGTTGTAGATCAGGGGTCCCCAACCACTGGGCCGCGAACTGGTACCAGTCCGTGTCCTGCTAACAACCGGGCCACAGAGTGAGGCAGAGCAGTCCCGCTGCCTCTTTCACCCGCTGGGACCTGGGCAAACGAAAGAGACAGTGTGGCCTCACTCTGAGGCAGGGAGCCAGTCACAGTCTTGTGAGCACACTGTGGTCCATCCATCCGCTTGCCTGGTGCAAAGCGGCCATTCCTTGGCAGAGAAATAAGCACCCTCAGGGATCCCACCCCCAGCCCCATACCTCAAACTTTATGAAATCTCTGGAAAGGGCAGGGAGGGAGGAACTTTACTTCTGAGGAATCTTTTGTGGAGGTTGCAATTCTCCTCCATCCTTCCTAGAGAACACTATGGTGGGGAGAGTTTAAAAGTTGGGAAGAAACTTTTTCCTGACTTTTTTGGGGGGGCCTTATGCGTGCAAGGAGATCAGGATGAGAGCATGGTTGCATTGCGGTGACTCTCAAGTAAGTACAGAAAAGCAGGATACACATTCTGCAAACAAACAAGGCTCCAGTTTAGGGGGGCATCTATGGTGGAATCAAGGCTGCAGCCCGGTCAGGGAGGGGCCTGTTCATAAGTGTGTGCAAGCTCAAAATGGGCCATCACATGGGGGAGGGACATGGAGGGGTGGTGGTGAGCTTATTCTTATGTCAGCAGAGACCCAACTTTGCCAAAGCTTGGGGGAGGCTTCCCCTCTGCTCCCCTGCCCAGCTTTCCCCGGATCCTGGAGTGAGGCCATACCGCCTCTTTTGTCCACCCCTATCTGCTGATCATCAGGGGACTTTAAATGGAAGCGGGAGGCATGCTGGCCTTCTGCCACCTGGCCACCTAGCTGGGAGGCGGTAGGAACAGCCCCACTCTCCTCCCGCCATTTAAAGACCCCCACGGAGGCAGGGATGTGGCATGAGTGAGGGGCAGCTTGGGGTGGCAAAAACGGCAGTGCCCCCCCCCCATGGTAAGTGGAAAAATTGTCTTCCACAAAACCGGTCCCTGGTGCCAAAAAGATTGGGAGCCACTGTGTAGATGATGACAAAGATTCCTGCCTGAGACCATGCTAGTCTGAGTAGACAATACTGACTTTGATGGACCAATGGTCTGAATCAGTATAAAGACAGCTTCATGTGATGCAAATATTAGCATATAAATTACTTAAAGATTTTGTTTTTACAGATTTCACTTTCTGCACCTTCGGATTGTGTTATGTCAGTGTTCTGCAAAGATACAGCTAAACTCCCCTTCATGTACACACAGAAATACAGGTACTGCTTCTCTGTGATGAAATCTTGCACAGCTGGGGAGAATGTGTAAGTATCACAATGTATCAAGTAATTGGGTAGGGCCAATTACATATTCCCACAGGCAAGAGGGGGACTGTTGCCAGTCCCTCCCTTTCAATAATGTATGCACGGCATGAGCAAGTCTCACAATGCAAGAACAGAGCATGGGAAGCAATTGCTATGCTTAGAGTCTCATGATGGATCCTGCATCAACAAACACAGCAAATCATCTTGCAGCAATGTCAACTTTCAATAAAACCTTTTTGAGAGAAATCAGTGGATGTCAACTAGATGAAAGAAATTTAGCCACACCAGGCTAGAAGACAAAAGATGCCTTCATATTGTCTTCTACACCGATCGCTAACCATTATCTCAGTTCAGATGTTAACTGTCCTGTGACAGTCTGAAACCTCCAATCCAAATCTTCCCATTATTTCCAAGGTTCCCATTGAATATATGATGCAATGTTATATCTCCAGTTTTGTAATCTGAATTATAATTCAGTTTTAAAAACTTGCCTTCCTGCTGCCCCTCCCTGATTACAGTTTTCTCAAGATAAATTGCCCAGCTCCCAAATACTCCTTTACCCTCTGTTGCAAGCTTTTGTTCCCTGAAAAGAACCCATGTTATCCTATGGATCCAAAGCAGTATAGCTGGACTGGCATTAGAGCCAGTAATTTGGGTCTGATCCTGGCTACAAATTGGACTGCAGCTTAGTATCCCAGCACACTGTATCCTTCCATGCTGACTTCAATACAGACCAGGGCAGCTATATCCTTGCTCCCCATCCTGATCTAGTTCCCTTTATTTTCCAGTCAACACCATGCTATACAGAGAGCTGACACTCTGCTCCTCTCTGGTTAGGCGTCACTGTTGAAAGACTGGACACCTCTGTCCAAATAGATTCCACATCTGCTCTGTACCACTATTCTCCATTTTCCCACATTTAAGACTTTGGCTGAAAAAGGAACTCCTGCTCCAAACTGGAGTAGCTTTGATTTTTATTGTTGCTGTTATTTTGTTAGTTTAGATAAGGAATGTACTACTTGTCTATGCTTTGATTTAGTATTTGTTAAAGATAAGCCCCATCCTGTACCAAATCCCTCAATAAAATGTACATTTTTCTTTAAATCTTTAAAATCAGGTTTCTTTAAATCTTCTCCTGCTGAAATCCTGCTACTCTCACCCACCTCTTTAGGTAAAAGTTCCTGATTTTCCACTCCCTGCACAAACACGCAAGCTTATTTCCCTGTCATTCTGAATACATGTTCACAACAGGGCTGGTCCAGCTCATGTGGCCCTGATAGTCATATATATAAAGGTAAAGGTAGTCCCCTGTGCAAGCACCAGTTGTTTCCAACTCTGGGTGACATCGCATCGCAATGTTTTCACAGCAGACTTTTTACAGGGTGGTTTGGCATTGCCTTCCCCAAACATCTACACTTTACCCCTGGCAAGCTGGGTACTCATTTTACCAACCTCGGAAGGATGGAAGGCTAAGTCAACCTTGAGCCAACTACCTGAACCCAGCTTCCAACAGGATCAAAGTCAGGTTGTGAGCAGAGCTTGAACTACAGTACTGCAGCTTTACCACTCTGTGTCACAGGGCTCTAGTCATATATATATAAAGGTAAAGGTAGTCCCCTGTGTAAGCACCAGTCATTTCCGACTCTGGGGTGACGTTGCTTTCACAAAGTTTACACAGCAGACTTTTTACGGGAGGTTTGCCATTGCCTTCCCCAATCATCTACACTTCCCCCCCAGCAAGCTGGGTACTCATTTTACCGACCTCGGAAGGATGGAAGGCTGAGTCGACCTGGAGCCGGCTAGAATGGAACTGAAGTTTAACACTGCTATACTCAATGATGAACTAGTTTTGTTTTGCTAATATGAATGGTAATAGGCAAACACTCATCTCAAAGACAAGTCTCCTGACAGCTAAACAATGTCCTGGTTAACACTGTCTTGGCAAGGAAACAACAGTTCAAAGAAGGAAAGAATAAAGTTCCCAAAATAGCCTTGCAACTGTCACCACTAGCAATTGTCAGCTCTGAAAGGTATGTTCTTGCCTTCATGCCCTATGACCAGAGCTCACTACATAGGACATTCAAGAAAAGTAGCACTGCCAGATAGCATTCAGGTAAATCTCCAAACACCAATACAAAGGAGTACTGTTGTCAGCAATTCTGTCAGTCTAGACAGCTCTCATTGTGTCTTTCCAGGAGAAAATCAGAATTTGCCCCAAACATTTCCCAGACATTATTGCTGGCATATCAGCACTATCTTGCACCCACTATTGCACTTGGCTAGCATTTATTTCCCTATCCCCTTAAAAAGTTAGATCACATACTCCATATGCATTGAGACACATTATGGATCTCAAGCACACCTTCTCTTTGGATTCAAATACTGTGGGTAAAAATAATGATTTTCAAAAAACATCATGGCAGTGCTCTGATACCACATTTGCTTCATTTTCAACTGTATACCTTGTTCTGAACTGAGGAAATTTTCCCCACTGTAGATACTTGCAATTCCATATTTAGCTACATGGCATAGAAAGTGAAAGTTAGAATTCCCATGAGACTTTATGATCTGTTCAGGTCTGGAAGCTCCCCAAACCTGGTTCAATGAGTGCAGATTCTACAAGATAATCTCACCTGCTGAATTATAGTAATTTTTATGACAGTTTGCTATGATAGCCTTGGTAAACTTATGGTAAGGAAGAAACTTGCCCCAGTGATACTAGTGCAGAAGTTAAGGGTCATTTTCCCCTCACTTCTCAGCTATGCCCCCAGACTGTAGTCCATTTACATTGTTGAAAAAATCTCTACAGAAACCACTGAGAACTAAGCTCTATTCCCCATTATCAAAGCTCAGCTCTGTGCTCTGATAATCACACAGTAATGTAACAAAAAGTAGTCTTTGTATATATGTCTACACTGCCATTATGATAGGTGGTAGGTATGCTGAAAGGGCTTAAGGACTTTAGTGGGATACAATGTATCTCTATGTACAGAAACATTAGTTTTGTGGGGTGCCCAAGGCTTGAATCCAAATGACTGAGTAGAGGTTCACTCATGGAACAGAATTTTCTGACCTTCACTTGCCCCTTTAGCATACTCCCAGAATTGTTCCTTCTGTGGATTGAGGAACCCTTAAAAATACCATGGGGCATGATGTGGGGATCTGAAGTGAACCAGAGAAAATTGGCACCTTCCTTCCACTTATAGAAGTGGCGTTGAGAGGGCAGAAGACAATTTTGGATCCAGCCAGAAGCCCCTACTGTCTGGGATGATGGCTAAAATCTCAGTCAATTCTCCAGCTGCAGAGATCTAGCATATACTAACAGCTACAGAATTTAATGGCGTCTTCCCACATCTCTTTGATGGAAATTATTTAGGACTACTCATTCTATACAAGGTGAAAGAACCCTTTCAGAAAAAGTTTTCCATAAGCAGAAGAAATTGTGACTTTTTTCCCCAAACACTGTATACATTACAAACAAAAGCAAAGTTGTTTTGTGTAGCTGGGGAAACAAATGAAACTGGAGCATAAGCAGACTCCAGTAATCTTAGTGACAACAGAAGTCAGCTGCAAAAATAATGTGGTTAAAGGAGTGCAGGATGATTAACAGGTGTCAGTTTAACAAATAAAACTGATAATATACATCCTTTGCAAAGAGAAAAATACAGCAGCACCAACCCAGCATCTTATAAAGCCTTAGTTAATGCAAGTGTCTAAACTCGGCAGCAAACTCATCATTGAATATTTTTCCAAACTTGTACTGTGGAAATCATTTGCACTATTTGCCACTTCTGTATCCTTTAATCTTTTCACCCTAGTGCCAATGGTAACTATTGAATAACATTCTCCTCAACTGACAACAGGCCTTGCTGCTATAAGGCCACATGCTGTTGCAACTACTAGATTGTGACAACAACACTACGGGACAATAAGTCATGTTTCATTATACTAATAAGACAAAACTTTTTGCAAATGATCACTCAAGATTGTCCATTTACTCTTGAGGTGTTTCATTAAAGCTAGGGAGGAGGTAAGAAAATAACTTGCAGTCTACTAGTGGACCATTAACCAATTTCCTGAAGACCCTCAGAAGAATACCAGCTGTAATTCTTGCAAGGAACAACAGACTTGGTGGCCACAATCTGATCCAACAAGATACTTCTGTTCTTAAGCAAGACAGTGTGATGGTGGAAAGTGCTATCAAGCCACAGCTGATTTATGACAACCTCATAGGGTTTTCAAGGCAAGAGATGTCCAGAGGTGACTTGCCAATGCCTGTCTCCCGTCATGACCCTGGTATTCCTTGGACATCCCCCATCCAAATACTAGCCAGAGCTGAACTGCTTAGTTTCTGAGTTCTGATGAGATCAGATTTATTCAGGTCAGGCAAACAAGAAAGTACATAGTCGCAATTGTTTAAAGCAGGGATGGGGAATCATTGTCCCGAGGGCTGTATATGGCCCTCGAGGTCACTTGGTGTGGCCCTCGGGAATTGCTGGACAGATACATAGATTGCCATGTGGAAGCCTCCCTGGGGCCTGGCTGGCCGGCCAGAATTGCTGCAGGGCCTGGAAAAGTTACTGTCACAGTTCAGTTTGCATGTGATTATCCCAGATGGTGTGGCCTAATATGCTAATGAGTGTGTGACCTAATATGCCAATATTAGGGGATGTGGTCTAATATGCTACTGAGTCCTGCTAGGCTTTTTCTACAAAAAAAGCCCTGGACCTATGCATTTGCCTAGGGTGGTGGGCCGGGTGTGCGTGTATGTGCCAGATTAGGCTCTCCCCACATGACTTCAAATAGAAAAACAATTATTTGCATTGATTTTGCTGGCCTGAATAATTCTCCCTCGGCGGAGCACTGTTTTTTAAGTTGATAATTTTTTATGGCCTGCGAATGATGTTATAAATATCAATATGGCCCTTGGCAGAAAAAAAGTTCCCTACCCCTGGTTTAAAGAGTAGACATACATCAGCAGCTAAACCTATTTTGAAAAATGTTCTTTGGATCTTGGAGCCAGCCCAAAAATTTAAGGGCTAGATACATTTTTAGCCTTCAAGTTTTAATATTTTGATTACCATGTTTCCTAAGTATTCCTATCATAAAACCTAATTCTAATATTTATTAGAAAGGTATTGATTAGAAAGGCTGCAACAAAGGTATTACAGTAACTACACACAGCAGTTGTCATAGCCACAATACAAATATAATTTTTAATCCTAAACAAACTACTTGACCCCAATTTCTTGCAATTCATTGCTTTAAACAAGGTTTCATTTAACTGAATATTAGAGCCAACATATAAAACAACTAATTAAGAAATGGGTTCATCTACATAAATGACTTCTGGTTTATCAGTAAGTTTTATTTATACCAATGACAAAAACTTCGCACATTTATTTGATGTTACAAAATAGAACCAACTAGTATGTATGTATAAACAGTACCTGGCAAAAAAAGATTTCTCTGAAATGGATACATAACTATCAACTGACCACAGTAAATCACCTGGCCATTTCCCCCCTGGTCAACAAAATGAAGAACAAGACATTACCTACTCCACTCTTTTATTTATGTGCCACTCAGTACACAGTTTGTGTTGGAATCCTTTCCCTAGAACTGTTTCAAATTGCTGGACTCCATTCTCTGGTTCCACAATGGGATCTGTCTGTAAGCTAGAGTTCTCCTTCCTCACATCCCAGAAATTTTATTTTCAAGAACTGGCAATCTTACATATGTAAGGTCTGTATAAAGAAGAAGCAATTTTACTACCATTCCACAGGGCCTGCAAAGCAGAGATGTTCTGCCACGTATCTGGATGAGGACAGCTACAGTTTACATCTAACACCCCCACTTTGGTTCCCACTCCCCCATGAGATAGCGGCACCACCTAGACTTGACACCTTCTGGGTTTTTTGGAACTGAAATGTTTTTATTGTTATTTAATTTGGTTCTATCTGTTTTTGGAATGTAAATTGTTGTGAACAGGCCCTGAGCCCAAATATCAGGAAGAGCAGTCAAAAAGTCAATTAAATAAAGTCCCTCAAGACCAATAAGCTGAGGTGTAAGGCTATCTGGGAAAGGAAAGGTCCCCTGTGCAAGCACCAGTCGTTTCCGACTCTGGGGTGACGTTGCTTTCACAACGTTTTCACGGCAGACTTCTTATGGGGTGGTTTGCCATTGCCTTCCCCAGTCATCTACACTTTCCCCCCAGCAAGCTGGGTACTCATTTTACTGACCTTGGAAGGATGGAAGGCCGAGTCAACCTCAAGCCGGCTACCTGAAAACCCAGCTTCCACCTGGGATCGAACTCAGGTCGTGAGCAGAGTTTAGGACTGCAGTACTGCAGCTTTAACACTCTGTGCTATCGTACTTGCTCTTAAATTCTCTACTGCTGCTGGAGACAAACCATTTCCTTTCACAATATTAAGATATGTTATAGCCCCTGCCTGGCATTCTTATCACACATCAGATGCAACAGATTTTCTTTCATTCCTTTCAATCTAATCCCTTCTTTCCTATCTTTACTTATTGTGTTAAAAGCAGTTTAAAGCAATTTTTAATACTGGTGCTGAATATCACTCATTATATGGATTATTAGGCTGCATCCAACAGTGATTTTACCACAGCAAGATATTTTCCATACAGAACCAGAGAAAAGACAATTACTATAACAGGTTTTCTACACAGCCACAACCCCTGGCATGCAGGTGATATCACAAGCTTGACTTAATTAAATCCAAAGCAAAAGTCTGAAAGGAGAGTTTGATATGAATCACATAATAATTCTTGATAGTGGCTATTTCTACGTAAGTAAGATCAGACTGCAGGGATATACATTCAAAACTCTTCCCAAAAAATATAGTCCCTCTCCACTTCTTATTATCATCCAAGAGCAGGGCTTTCATATTTATTCAGAGATTTCTGTTCATTAATTGACAAAGTCAAATCAGTGTCCAGCTGTGCCCATGTACTTAGGTTTCTACCTTAAGCTTTCATATTTACAGTAATTCCAAAATTTACAAGTTTACTTTTTCTGTTTAATGTCAGCTTCCTAAAGAGAACTGCAGGCAAACAATTCTGAAATCATGTCAGCTCTGAACTACAGAACTGACATTTGAGAAGGACTGATAGTACAGTCCACACATATTGTATTATTCTGTGCTGACTCATCTCATGGCACATCACTGCTTCTTGTACTCTCTGCAGATATACTATACACCTATGGATGACTATGGATGATGGTACCAGTTTGGCAGCAGATTTGAAAATACACAACTTCCCAGCATGAAACCCCACTGAGACTGTGATCTTTCAGGAAAGATTGTACCAGAGCAGGTTTAGAAAACACTGAAACAACACTGAAGAAATCCTGGAAAAAGGATGAGTAGAATCAACATTTGAATGCATTCACACTACACTAAATAATGCATTTTGCAAGTGGATTTTTGCTATTCTTACACAGTAAAAATCCAGTTGCAAAGCACATTATTAGTGCAGTGTGAATGCACCCACTGAGTGGATGCTCTAGAAAAAAACTGTTCCAATTTCAGAGCCAAGGTGAAACGAAACATTTATGTTGAAGGTAGGTTGCAACCACTGCAAAACACATTATTTAGTGCAGTGTGAATGCACCCATTGAGTGGATGCTCTAGAAAAAAACCTTCCAATTTCAGAGCCAAGGTGAAGCAAAACATATATGTTAAAGGAGGCAAGGTACAACCACTGAAAAAGCCCTGTCTCTGGTTACCACTCACCTTCATCCTACAAGCAGGTGAGCAGAACAGATGGACTAGAAGAGAGAATACTATGGTCCAAGCTACTCAAAGGTAAAGACCAGCAGTCTGAATTGTGCCCCAGAAATAGGCAACCAGTGCAGAACTTTTAACAGAGGGGTGAAAAGATCCTTGGACAATAGTCTGGTTGCCACATTTCAGACCAACTGAAGTTTCCTAGCAGTTTTCAATAGCAGCCCCATGAAAAGTATATTACAGTGGTTTAACCAGGTTGTGACCAGAGCTGCAGCTGGTATGTCAGCCATGCTGACAGAAGGCACTGTGGGTCATACAGAAGACCTGAGCCTCCCACTGTAGGCCAGGATTCAATATCATACCCAGACTACAAACCTCCTTCTTCAAGAAAATCACAACACCTTCAAGTACAAGCCAATTTCTCAGTCCTTGAGCAGCTTTGGCAATGATCAACAGCACCTCAGCCTGCCTGATATGACAAATGACCTGAGCAAACCAGGGACTGCTGCCATACTATGACTTGCAAATCAGAAATAGTGAGATGTTTGCTCTGATGTTCTCCAAAGTTTTTGGAAAACCAGGTATTTTCTTTATAAGGTATTTTATTTATAAATCAAGCTGAGCCAGCAAGGGTATCTGTCCAGAGCACTGGCTTTTGGAAGCCAAGATGAGATGAGACATTCACATTCTTTTTGCCTGCTTTAATACAGATTTCTTAAAAAGTAACATTGCCCCTAGCAAAATAGTCAAGTAGTAAATCAATTAATAAATGGCAAATTATAGTAGCAAATAGCATCTTAAAACTCATCATAATTGACTATAGCATAAAGATGTTTTAAACAGCATGAAAATGATGTATTTATTACAGAAAGCATGCCTGTATTTTGGAAAGTCCCATCAAGCAGGATTAGCAATGGGGGCTAGCTGTTTTGCAAGCACCCAGTGAAGCTCCCCATAGAAACTACGAAAGGATTAAAAGTTTTAGGGAAAAAAATATATATATATATTTGTGAAGTCATAGGTATTGGCTCAGATCTCAAGTAGATTTCTGCAAAGGGTAATCTTTGCTGATCATGACACCCGGTGGCTATTCCCGGGTGTTCCCCCACTCTACAGGAAAAGCATTGGGGGGTGGGGAGACTTGGGCCACTGTGGTAGGAGAAATCTGCAAAAATTCACCCCTTTCACCCACAGAAATTTACATGGGATCCAACACATTGTGATCGTAACAAACTCAAGTTAAAGAAACTACAGCCAATGCAATAAACTTTAGGAAGGCATAATAACATTGTTTATAATCAATTTATTTACTTCCTTTATAACCCATCTTTCTTCTCAATTGGGACCCACAGCAGGTACATAATTCTCCTCTCCTCCATTTTATCCTCTCCTCAGCTTTGAAGTAGGTTAGGCTGAGTCTGCATGAATGCCCCAGCAAGATTCAATGGCAGAATATGAATTCCAACAGTTTAATTCTGAACAGTTTAAACCGTTATCTACTGCACCATTTCTTTCTGTACAGAAGCCCTACTGCCAGGGCTATGTTTGGCTCAGATTTTCAATCTAGCATGTCTCATGACTATGGCTATGAGCCAGAGAACAATAAAAGAAAAGGGATGCAACAGAAGAGGACGTTGCTTCTCCAAGCAACTGGGTTTTAGAAACAGTTCATACAACTAAGTTAGTATTTCTAATAGCTCCAAAGAAGTAAACTATTTAATAATAAAATATTCCCAAAAGCCATATCCCATAAATGTTTCTTACGTAGCTCTTCATTCAGCTGAGGAAGAGAGTCAAGTATTTCAGCTGGCAAGATGGATAAAGGACAAAGATATCAAATCACTTATTACTAAGCATTCAGCTTAGCAAGCCGCAGCAAAAAAACCCCTCATGTGCCAACACTGCATATATTCACAAAATTTCAAGCATCAAATGTGTTTGGCACAGTCTTTTATGATTTCCTAACTGCCTGGAAAACAGCAAGTTCTAGTTATAGCATTTTTTTTTACAGGAAATTGATCATACTCTAAAGGGCAAACCAATACACTATTTTGGGAATCAGATGCACTCATAGGTCATCCAACCTCCACACTCCACAGCCCAGGACTCTCTTGAGCTCATACTTTGCCCTGCTTAAATTTTACGTCCTTAATATTGAAGCTAGGGAGAAAATAGGATTCTTCCAGTTTGTCAGAAAACAAAAATTTTAAGGATATTGACATAGTAGGCATGACATTTACAGTTGTCAAACCCAAACCTTATTTGTACTTGAAGAATGTAATTATTGGGCTGTGTCTAATGAACTGCAAAAGAAGCAAAGACTGTGGAATGAGGTCTGCCTGCCTGCCTCCCCCTTCCCCCTGAAATTCTGCTGGAGAGGGGACAGAGGGACCTCACAAACCATGCAGGCTGAGTGCACTCAAACTGAAAGGTCAAGCTTCAGAGATCTCTGAGATGATTGGTCAGTCACAGTGTTCAACTAAGCTCTGACTAAGCCAGTTTGCTTGATCATTAAGAACGTGGATATGTTCTGCTCTCAGAAACACCAGGGTACCTTTTACCCAGGAGAGGCCTAATGCTGGAGGATGTGAGTCCTTGCCCTTCCTTGGCACTGATATGGGCTTTAGCATTATCTGATGCCAAGTCTACCTCCCACCCCGAGTTCAGAGGCCAGGTCTAATTTTCATTAAAAATATCATTTTGTTTAAGTTTAAAGAGCCACTGGACAGCTGACAGTTGTGTACACTGAAAGACTTCACCTGATTCCAGATATTTCTGATATTTATCCAGAGGAAAATATTGGAATAATGAAATATTATGAATGCATTTCACAATGTTGGATATTACTAATCCAGTCCAGGAAATATCCAATTTTGTATCAGCAACATGTGATTGTACACCCATCATATTCATTGCCCTGGCCTGAATGGCTCAGGCTAGTCCAATCTTCTCAGATCTTGGGATTTAAACAGGGTCAGCCCTGGTTAGCATTTGGATGGGAGACCACCAAGGAAGTCCAGGGTTGCTTTACAGAGAAGACAATGACAAACCACCTCTATTAGTCTCTTGCCCTGAAAATCCCTACGGGGTTGCCATAAGTTGATTGTAACTTGGTGGCACCTTATACACACACACAAACTTATTTGTTTCTACTGTAGATCAGAAACAGTGAGATTTTTGCTCCTATGTACTCCAAAGCCTTGCATCAAGTAAGGACCTCTTCTCCATGCAGAAAGCTCTTAAGAAAGGGCGGGTGGTGATGGGGACCAAAAATAATGCATGGCTGCCAAGTCATAGTATATGGACTTCTACTTTCTCATAAAATTAAGCTGACTACAAACAAATGGAAGGGGAAGTACTGACCTGCTTGCCTTCATGACTGAATGGAGGGGGGCGGAAAGTACTTGTTCACATTCCTTTCTCACAAACAGATCAGTGTCATAAGTGATCAACTAGAAGCATCTGTTACTTTGTTCTGGGGAATAACAGACTGCTTTTGAAGACAGTCATACAAACTTTGTAGATTAAAGTGCCCAAATGACAAATAAAACTAAAATGAATAAATGATAAATAGAAATTGATGGTAAGCAGTTGTTAGGTAAGACCATTTAAAAGATCCAAGTTTAGCCAGGTCCTGAAAGGAGAGCTACACAGCAAGCTAATCACTTTCATTCCAAATTCATTATTTCATAAATACTCATTATGAATGCTGGAAACGAATAAGAGAGATTAGCTAAAAATTGACCATAATGGAATAACTGCATCAATTTCATTCCATTCATAAAGCAGCAGCTCCTCATTTGCTAGACAGCTGCTGCTTTTGCCTAGTCAGAAAAGACTGGCTGCGACCAAAACAATTTAGGATCTACCACTTCATAAAAATAACTCTTTTAAGAAGCTGGTATGACTCTTAGCGGTACAAACTCTTGTTTCTCTCTTCTGCAATGGAGCCTCTCCTTTCTTGTGATATAACTACAGATGCAAGAGAATTTCTCCTATCATCAGAACTCCAAACTGGCAGAGGAAAATGTCCATCTAGACACTTGCGTGCCAATCAAACATTGCTATTACAGACTTAAAATATAAAAGTCACACTAAGTCGACTTTTGTTTTTGATATTAGAAAACAATCAACTGTTCTAAGAACAAAGATATTCATTGAATGTTGTCTTATTTAGATGGCAACGTGGTGATGAGTAAAGCAAATTCTTTAGCTATTCCACTTCAACCTCCATGTCAATGTTTGATCTAAGAGTACCCTCTCCCCAAACTATAGACCTGCTGCTTCAGGAGAAGCATGGGATCTATATTTTGTCTTGATTCAGCATTTCAGCATTCATCTGACCCACTAGCCTGCTCAGACAATGGTTCAACACCTCCTCTGCCCCATATGATTTAGATAACAAGTATCTAAATCAGCCCCAGAGACAATTTAGCAACAAAGTTTATACTATGAAGGCCATGTACATGAGCAGTTACCCAAACCAAATTCAGAATGAAAACTAAAATTAGCATGATGGGCACAGGGGGAATAATTTTCACATGCTGTTTCAGTCTAATTTTGAAAGTCTCAATATTAGTCACCACAGAAGAGAGTGTAACTGGCCCAATATTAAGTATCACATGATAGCTAGCCCAGAGGTATAACACTATGAATGGAATTAATTCTGGTGTGCTCAGGACTACACAGGCCTTAAAGTTACCACATTAGGGATTACAACACAGAGAACCAAGTTTGGGAGAGAGTTGCTATTAGTCACTTCCCCAACTGGATCAAGACTACATGCACCTTAGAAAAGTTGAAAATTCCATCTAAAATTCTTTGACATTAAAGAAGTATTCCATGGCAAAATGTGGTAGTTGTGATCTGCAGACTAGATCTGTGTGGCTCTGCATATGAAAATGTTCTTCCAAACCTAGTGAAGCAGGCCACAGGGGCAGATATTCTTCCTAGAAGGATGAAGAACGCCAACCTTTTCAATTAAACTTCTTCCTTTGCACTCCAGCAATAAATGACTCTAGAACCAGAATACTTAACATGCTGACAAATGCTTAGTTCAGAGAGAATAACACGCATAAGTACACAAGTGGCATCAATCTGATGCTACAGGACAAAAGCAGTACCATTTTCACAGGAAAATTGATTGCCTACCAACTGCTCTTTATAATGTGCCAACACAGAATTTAGCATTGATATTAATAAGAGGCTTCTCTTCATCTGACAGCAATATAGGCTGCAGAGTGTGTGGGCAATGCCATCTCAGAAACCATGTAGAAATTCAGTATGATTTAAAGTGGACAAGGTTGCCAGTTACCAGCTTGACATTTTAAAAGTATTGTAAAGTAATGCCAGTTTGTCACCATTACCCATAAAAGTCTCCTTTAATTGCAGGAAGAAGAACCTCAGTTGCCAGATGTTTATACAAAGACTATACACACACACCAATTGATGATCCACTTCGTGCACCTGATGAGGTCTGTTCTTGTCTATGAAAATGTATAGTAGAAGAAAAATGTTGGTGTTTAAGACTCAGTTTGCATTTTCTGCAAATGACTAACATGACTACCTCTCAACAATGAAATACATAGCTTGACACTTAGTTTAAGCAACATCAGAGGTTTTCAATCTAAAACACTCTCTTTATTGTATTGCAAAGAATGGTGCAACAAAAGTATCAAGGACAAGAACTCTTTCCAAAGCTTTTGTCATTTTAGGAGCAACTCTTGAGGATACTTGTGGTGAGTGCTGCACATTAGCAATACTATTAATAGAATTCAATGTTACTTATCTTAGGCTCTGGGACTTATTGTTTTCTGTAACTGTTGCCAAGAGAAAACACTCTGAAAGTCAAAAGTATCTGATACACAAAAACTCCCACAGAAGACATAATGTCTCTAGGACATAGTAAAGTTCGAAGCAAGACAGTCATGAGGTTACTTACACTGCAAAAGATGTATGATAACTAAAAACAGACATAATTTCTGTACTGAAAATCAAGAAATTTAAGTGCCCAAGCTGAAACCACAGATTCAATATAACTTTCCAAAGAGCTTCTTTTTTGCATCACCATCTTTCAATTTACTACCGTAATGTTTCAAATACTCATGTAAATAAAGGGACAAAAACCAAAGAAATCCCTCTTTAAATACAAGTGGGTTGCTTTTAACTGAAATGTATTTCATAAGAACAGCCCCTTTATAGATCCTACAAATAAAGCATCAAATAAGATCCTTGTATGATTCACCATTTCAACATGAGATTTCAGGCTATGCTTCCCCAAAGTAGCCTATTTTGTCTTGACTTGCAAAAAAAAAATCAAGATTGCCTTGACCACATTTTCAATCCTTCTTTGAGGAAATTTTACTTTTATGGCATCATTTTCCTTTATATGGATTAATGGCAAGAAATATAATAACAATTGTTACTGGACAGCAGGGGGGGGGGGGAAATGACATTAACGTTGGGGAAGAAATATTTGGATGGAAACAAAAGGAAAACCTCTACAAAAGGAATAAAAGGCAAGGACGTGGCACTGACAGTGCACAAGTCCTTGCTAAAGTTATACTGCAGGGAAGGACTGACTATGCCAGGAGGTTATATACGTTCACTGGTACAATAACTTCACAGATAGAGATCAAGGAGAGTAGAGGGGAAACTGGCTGATCTCAAGTCGCGCCGAAGCCCAGTGACTTGGCATATTGCCATCCCTGTGCAGTGTGCATGTGAACTTGGTCATCTGTGAATGAAGCAAGGCACTACTTTTCTTCTGAATCCTACTCACAGAGTCCTACATAATATCTAGTGCCAGGAATGTGTCCACTGGGTGCTATCAGTTTGCTTACTTCCCAAGGATACACAGGAGAGGAAGCTCAGTAGAAAGGGCAGTAAAGGTTCCAGATCAGGAATTATGTCACCAGTCCCTGATAACAAACCATGCACTCTAAGAACTATGCAGGAGAGGAATCAGCATCAATTCTCCTGGCAAATAGTCCATGCAATAACGTTAATCCATCTGTGAAGGGGTCAACCTCATGGGCAGAAAGAAAGATACGACACAGACACTGAAGGGCAAGTTTAGCCTCATTCACTAAAATGGACCTGACCCTGAGCTTATTTTGAGATGTCATTCCCCGGGGCCCTCTTCTTGCCCTCCCCAACATCAGAACTAATCCCAGAACTAAGGGGAACGACTGCATTGTGTTATCATGAATGCGTCTTTCAGTGGGGCCAGATTAACAATTAGGCAAAGTAGACACTGGCCTATGGGCCCCCATGCCATTAGGGGCTCCAGGCCAGCTCCCCCCACCACCACCGGTTTTCCCCCTGCTTGCAGCCCTCCCAGCCTGCAAAGGCAGCCGCAACTGAGCTGCTCTTTGCCCAACTTGCTTGGTGTGGCTGCTGCTGGCCTCATCGCCAAGTTTGTCTCTCTCTGCCTCCCCCCCCACCTTTGTCAAAGGGGCTTTTGAGAAGGTGCCTGCAGGCTGCAGCAGGGCCACGGGTGGTGGTGGGAGGGTGCTCCAACTCTGAGATAATTTAAGAGGCGGCCCCCGAAATTTTGACTGCCTAGGGGCCACCACAAGGTATAATCCGGCACTGTCTGTCAGGCTGAGCCCCAAAAGGCAGCCGAGCTGGGGGGTGGGGGGAGAAAAGGAACGGTTCAGCCTCCAGGCAGAATCCCAGCGCCTCAGCCCCCCCTAAGCAGCAGGCAGGCAGGCAGGCGGGTCGTGCCAGGGGCACCCGGGACAGTGTGCCGTGCCGCCCGTCGGAATACCTGGTGCAAGGCTGTCAGCCCGTCCACGTTGGCGGTGTTGAGGCGGGCTCCGCGGGCCAGCAGCCGCTTCACCTCCTCAGTGTCCCCGCTGGAGCAAGCGGCCAGGAAGACCGCGCCGTCCTCGAAGCGGACACGGGGCCCGCCGCGATGCCGGCTTCGGGCGGGCGTCACCGGCTCCATCTCGGTCAGGGAACCCTTCCAGCGTTTCAACTGTTCCGCCCGTCGCAGCTTCGCCGACTCGGCCCGCTTCACCCCCAGGTGGCCGGGCTCCGACATGGTGGCTGCGGCAGAGCCCCTCAGGCGCCCTCAAGACCAGGAAACGCACCGGACGCCTCAGCCCGGAGGACAGAGCGACAGCTCCGCCGCCATCTTTCCCACTCCCACCGCCCCCCCTCCCCTCAGCTACAGCGACGCGGGCGCGGACCGCACCTTAAAGGATTATGGGAAATGTAGTCTCAAAGGGGTGGGATCTCGTCAAGACTACCTCTCCTGAGATCCCCGAGGGCTGTGGGACTCCTTTCATTCCAAAGTGGCCAGTTTAAAATGCCACTTTGGAGGGCAGGGCAAGGTGCACGGGAATCCTCCTGTGGTTTTAGCCTTGGACTTTTCAATGCACAGATACTAAAATAATGTTTCTTAATGCGTTTTGACTTTTTTTTTTTCTTAGCAAAACGCAGCCACTCCCACATTTGAAGGATGGAGTGATGATCCAAGGAGAGAGTGCGGCTTTTGGAGAACAGAGCTGGGACATGTGATCTTCGAAAGTTCCCATTCCTTCAGGCAGAAAGCAGATGAACAGTGGAGAAATGGCTTTTTCCATATTCATTTATCTCACTGGCGCCATCTTATGGATTAATTGTTCTTAGTTTGTCATTTGTTTTGAAAACAACAAGGATGATTGGGAGTTGGAACCAAATTCAAAATATCACAAAACAGTGTGCAGGTTTTTGACTTCTCTACAATTATCCCACTCAGTACTATTTAATATATTCAAGTCTGGAGCACATCCTGGAAATCATATAAAAAAGTGGCCTGAAAATCATGGCCTGAAAATACCTCTGCCTTTTGTTATTGTTTTTCAGTCTCCAGCATGACGAAGAGTTCTATATAATACAAAAGTTTGCATACTAATTTATAATATTTTGGTTAGTCCAAATACAATTTATTTCACAGCTTTTGTTTTTGGATTTTTCTTTAAGAACATAAGAGAAGCCATGTTGGATCAGGCCAATGGCCCATCCAGTCCAACACTCTGGGCGTTTTCGCACTGACCTTCTAGTGGCGCGACCACCCTCTTCACACCGGAGGATCTGCCCGGATTTCGCACAAGAAGCGCCGGCGCACCCAAAAGAGCCGGCGATTTCCGTCGCGAAACCCACTCAAACGGAAACCGCCAAGAAGCAGGAAAACGTTTGAGCGGGTTTCGCGACGGAAGTCGCCGGCTCTTTTGGGTGCGCCGGCGCTTCTTGTGCGAAATCCGGGCAGATCCTCCGGTGTGAAGAGGGTGGTCGCGCCACTAGAAGGTCAGTGCGAAAATGCCCTCTGTGTCACACAGTGGCCTATACACACACACAGTAGCTAATAGTTACTGATGGACCTCTGCTCCATATTTTTATCCAATCCCCTCTTGAAGCTGACTATGCCTGTAGCCGCCGCCACCACCTATGGCGGTGAATTCCACGTTAATCACCCTTTGGGTGAAGAAATACTTCCTTTTATCTGTTTTAACCTGACTGCTCAGCAATTCCATTGAATGCCCTCCAGTTCTTGTATTGTGAGAAAGGGAGAAAAGTGCTTCTCTCTCTACCCTCTCCATCTCATGCATAATCTTGTAAACCTCTATCATGTCACCCTGCAGTCGACGTTTCTCCAAGCTAAAGAGCCCCAAGCATTTTAACCTTTCTTCATAGGGAAAGTGTTCCAAACCTTTAATCATTCTACTTGCCCTTTTCTGCACTTTTTCAAATGCTATAATATCATTTTTGAGGTGCGGTGACCAGAATTGTACACAGTATTCCAAATGAGACTGCACCATCGATTTATACAGGGGCATTATGATATAGGCTGATTTGTTTTCAGTTCCCTTCCTAATAATTCCCAGCATGGCGTTGGCCTTTTTTTATTGCAATGGCACACTGTCTTGACATTTTCAGTGAGTTATCTACCATGACCCCAAGATCTCTCTCTTGGTCAGTCTTTGCCAGTTCACACCCCATCAACTTTTATTTGTAGCTGGGATTCTTGGCCCCAATGTGCATTACTTTGTACTTGGCCACATTAAACCTCATCTGTCACGTTGACACCCACTCACCCAGCCTCAACAGATCCCTTTGGAGTGCCTCACAATCCTCTCTGGTTCTCACCACCCTGAACAATTTAGTGTCATCTGCAAACTTAGCCACCTCACTGCTTACTCCCAACTCCGAATAATTTATGAACAAGTTAAAGAGCATGGGACCCAGTACTGAGCCCTGTGGCACCGCACTGCTTACCGTCCTCCACTGCGAAGACTGCCCATTTATACTCACTCTCTGCTTCCTATTAATTAGCCAGTTTTTGATCCACAAGAGGACCTGTCCTTTTACTCCATGACTCTTGAGCTTACTAAGGAGCCTTTGATGAGGAACTTTATCAAAAGCTTTCTGGAAGTCAAGGTAAACAACATCTATTAGGTCTCCTTTGTCCACATGTTTGTTCACCCCCTCAAAGAACTGTAACAGGTTAGTGAGGCAAGATCTTCCCTTACAGAACCCATGCTGAGTCTTCCTCAATAACTTGTGTTCATCGATGTGCCTACTCATTCTGTCCTTGATAATGGTTTCTACCAACTTTCCCAGTATTCTAGTCAGACTGACTGGCCTGTAATTTCCTGGATCTCCTCTGGGACCCTTTTTAAAGATGGGGGTGACATTTGCTACCTTCCAGCCCTCAGGAACAGAGGCAGATTTCAATGAAAGATTACATATTTTTGTCAGGAGATCCGGAAGTTCAATTTTGAGTTCTTTCAGAACTCTTGGATGTATGCCATCCGGACCTGGTGACTTATTAGTTTTTAATTCATCAATCAGTTGTAGGACCTCCTCTCTTGTCACCTCAATCTGACTCAGGTCTTTCAACATCCCTTCCAAAATTAGTGGTTCTGGAGTGGGCAAACACTTCTCATCTTCCACAGTGAAGACGAAGGCAAAAAATGCATTCAGCTTCTCAGCCATTTGATTGTGAGCCGCTCTGAGACTCTTCGGAGTGGAGGGCGGGATATAAATCCAATATCTTCTTATCCTCCTTCAGTAATCCTTTGACTCCTTGGTCATCCAAGGGCCCCACTGCCTCCCCGGCTGGTTTCCTACTTCTAATATATTTGAAGACATTTTTATTGTTGGTTTTTATGTTTTTTGCAATATGTGCCTCATAGTCCCTTTTTGCCTGCCTGATCACAGTCTTGCAGTTGATCTGCCACAGCCTGTGTTCCCTTTTATTAATCTCACTTGGACTAGCTTTCCACTGCTTAAAGGAGTCCTTCTTACCTTTTACAGCTTCCATTACTTTGTTTGTTCACCATGCAGGCCTTTTCTTATACCTGTTTGTGCCTTTCCTAACTTGTGGTATATATTTTATCTGAGCTGCTAGGACTTCTTTGGACTTATGCAGCTGCAATCTCTGTCATTTATTGGAGACTTAAACAATTGGCTGTATATATGGGTGCCACACATTTCAGATACCACTAGACTTCTATGTAAATTCAAGAAATGAAATCTTTTAGTCATAGTGGTTATCATCTTGAAACCAAAGGCAAACAGCATATTACAAAGAATGAAAGATCTACCTATTTTATTTATTGCCATTTGTTTTGACCTGCTCTGAGTCCATATGCAGGATAGGGTTGGATATAAATCATATAAATAAATAAATAGTATTATATTTGAGTTAAAGCAGCCTCTATCACCAATTGACTGAGTTGATTTAGATGTTAAGGAAGAGACCTAAACCTTCTGACAGCTTGAAGAATGAAGGATCTGCAAAATAAATAAAATAAACACATTATTCAAGGGAAGGAAAAGTAATCAGGTTGTCTGGAATTAAAATCTAACATAGAACAGGAAACAAAAAAGGGAAGAATTGATTTTTAAAAGGCCATGGAGAACACTAAAGGGCCAAGGAAAAATATGGAAGGCTATATATTTTTGGTGGTCATGGAGAAGGGACAGGAGTGCTGAGCAGACAGGGAGGCTGTTCAACAGAAAGGAAATTTTATTATTTATTTATTTATTTGATGGACTTATATCCCGCCCTTCTCACCGAAGTGTCTCAGGGCGGCTCACAACACAATGATTCATACAATTCCATTTAAAACATTTACAGATACAATAAAAGCATAGTTAATAAAACAAGATAAAATAAAATAAAGGCAGCGGTCTATAAGAGCATTTTGTTCCATCCAAAGATGTTCCATCCAAAATATCAGTTAGGTGTTATAGGCCTGCCGGAAGAGGGCTGTCTTGCAGGCCCTGCGGAACTGCCCTAGGTCCCGCAGGGCCCGCACCTCCTCCGGCAGCTGGTTCCACCAGTAAGGTGCCGCTGTTGAGAAGGCCCGATCCCTGGTGGATTTTAGGCGGGCCTCCTTTGGTCCAGGGACTACCAGCAGATTTTGTGAGCCGGAACGTAGTACTCTCTGGGGAACGTGTGGGGAGAGACGGTCCCTAAGGTAGGCAGGTCCTAGGCCATACAGGGCTTTAAAGGTAATGACCAACACCTTGTACTGGACTCGGAATGTTACTGGCAGCCAGTGCAGATCCCGGAGCCCCGGCCGAATGTGCTCCCATCTTGGGAGCCCTAATAGCAGCCGGGCAGCAGCGTTCTGCACCAACTGCAGTTTCCGGGTCCGGCACAAGGGTAGCCCCATGTAGAGGGCATTACAGTAGTCCAGCCTC
The DNA here is from genome assembly GCF_032191835.1 of Heteronotia binoei. NCBI lineage: Eukaryota > Metazoa > Chordata > Lepidosauria > Squamata > Gekkonidae > Heteronotia > Heteronotia binoei. Next base: position 60,635,765 of record NC_083224.1, read on the forward strand.
GAGGTGACCGTAGCATGAATCACTGTTGCTAGGTCGTCGCGTTCCAGGAAGGGGGCCAACTGTCTCGCCCGCCTAAGGTGAAAAAAAGCGGACTTGGCAGTGGCTGCTATCTGAGCCTCCATCGTCAGAGAAGGCTCCAACAGCACCCCCAGGCTCTTGACCCTGCCCGACGCTGTCAGTGGTGCGCCGTCAAAAACTGGCAGGGGGATTTCCCTGCCAGTTTTATAATATTATAAAGTAAAGGCATGAAAAGTAGAAATAGAAGAAATGATGATGGCAACTGAGAGTCGAAGACATGAACTGCCAAGGAGAAAATGTGGCTGAGACACAACCTCTCATAGGGCCTATGGACAAGAAAGTCTATGGACTGATGAGGGAACATTGGGAGTGGGGAACTGTGGTATAGATAGACATAGGGTCAGAGAACTGACAGGTCAGCCACTAAGAGACTTCTTGGTAAAAGGTATTCCTGTGTTTTATTGTGCCTTAAACTTGCTGAGACACATGTGTGGCATTCTCACTACACTAGATAATGTGTTTTACATCCGGATTTTTGCTGTTCTTATACAGTAAAAATCCGGATATAAGACACATTATTTAATATAGTGTTAATGCATCAATGGACTGACATCTCCAGAGATGGAGATGATGGGAAGTGCTGTGATTTTTGTAGTTTTTGCTAAAGGAAGTTAAGCTTCAAATTTTCTCTCTGAGGTAAGTTTTCATATAGTTCTTAGGAAGCAATCCCTGGGCAGTGACCTTGAGACAGAAGAGTCTGTTATGTGGGATCTGTGATCTCCAAGCCTATCCAAAACAAAGTCTGAAGGAAAGAAGCCATGTACCTCCTTGATGTATGTACCACTAGATTCTGATTATGACATCAATGGTTCAGATGTTGTGAAGAAGCCCAGGTTCTTTCTGTAGGGGCCCAAACTTCATTTCAGACCTCAGGGGAAATAATTAGAGGTTACTCAACAATGTGATGGTAAACATTTCAAGTCAAAGCACTACCCCGTTTATTTCTCTATCTGTGCATTTGTCTGCCAACTTGCCTCCAAAAACCTCAACACCACCAGTGTATTTTTGACTTTTTATTCTTTTCTTGTTAGTCATTAAAGAGATCTGTTGACTTACCCACAAGGATTCCATGACAGGTCTTGTTGTGTTGTTTGACCGTTATTTATGTATAATTAGGGCTCAGTTGAATTTTTACAGGGTTCATTTTTTTACAACAAAAGGTGGGGTTTTGGAGGGATACAGTTTTCCCTAAAATAACTTTTTCCTGTGTGGGATCATCTTTCCCTAAGGGATTCAAAGTCCTAGTGTGTGCACACGCACACGTGCACACACGCGCACACACACTGGTGCCCTTATAAAGGGGAGACTTTAAGAAGCATGATATGTGAAGCCAGCCCCCTGCTTTGGCAACATAAGTCTTCAGTATTATCATCTGCACTTCACACTGTGGAGTGAATTGCCTTCCCTAAAGCTAGCGGCAACCCAGTGTTGCAGGTGAGATGAATATTGTTACCCTCTGTAAAGTGAGGATAACAATATCTGCTTTGCATGCCAGTTAGAATAGACAATATTGATCTTGACAGACCAGTTCAAAGTTTCAAAAGAAGAGCACCGCCCCACCCCCGAGCTCTCTCTCACACACACACATTGGGTCAGTTCTAACAATATCCCCTTGGCACAGAAATATCTAGCAAGTACTGGCTATAATACTGCAGTTTAAACACCAGGGGGCAGCTAAACTTGCACAAAATTAGAAAAACTTTACCACAGTGACCTTTCACTTCTCTGAAGGAACCTTTGGGAGGAGGAAACATCAATGTAAGGCAGTATGTTGTTAAGTTCCCTAGAGGAGAACTGCTGTTTCTTTCTATAAGAGCTACCACAACTGAATGGCAACACCATTGATTATTTTATTAACATCAATAATATCTGAGGTTCAAAATACATAATGTTTGTTTATGTTATCATGTGTGCATGCAGGGGTTTTTGTCCCTAACAAAATGAGTGTCAATAATAAATTCAGTAAACAGCTACATATAATGAAACAAAACAAACCCTAAATCATTATTTCCACCTTTGGCCAATCTTTGTATAAAAAGCTACAAAAGAAAAGAACCACCTTACTTCAAGGTACAGGAACATATGAACACTTCTGGCATTTCAGAAAAACACACTCTCCCAACTATCTCAGAAGGCTTATCCTATTTTTATTTCAGAGAGCCAGTTTGGTGTAGTGGTTAAGTGCGTGGACTCTTATCTAGGAGAACTGGGTTTGATTCCCCACTCCTCCACATACACTTGCTAATGTGACCTTGGGTCAGTTACAAGTTCTCTCAAGTCTGTTCTGCTCAAGGGCAGTTATGGGAGAGCTCTCTCAGTCCCACCTACCTCAAAGGGTGCCTGTTGTGGGGAGGGGAAGGGAAAGGAAATGTGTAAGAACATATGAACATATGAAGCCTTATACTGAATCAGACCCTTGGTCCATCAAAGTCAATATTGTCTTCTCAGACTGGCAGCGGCTCTCCAGGGTCTCAAGCTGAGGATTTTCATGCCTACTTGCCTGGACCCCTTTTTGGAGATGCCAGGGATTGAACCTGGGACCTTCTGCTTACCAAGCAGATGCTCTACCACTGAGCCACCAACCCTCCCCAAGCCACTCTGAGACTCCTTTGACTAGTGAAAGGCAGGGTGTAAATTCAATCTCTTATTTTCCTTCTTCTTCTTGCAGGAAACCAGCCAGGGAGGCAGTGAGGGTAAAAGAATTACTGAAGGATGATAGGGAAATGGCCGAGAAGCTGAATGCATTTTTTGCCTCTGTCTTCACTGTAGAATAAGAGCCTCATGGCGCAGAGTGTTAAAGCTGCAGTACTGTAGTCCTAAACTCTGCTCACGACCTGAGTTCGATCCCCAGTGGAAGCTGGTTTCAGGTAGCCAGCTCAGGTTGACTCAGCCTTCCATCCTTCCAAGGTTGGTAAAATGAGTATCCAGCTTGCTGGGGGGAAAGTGTAGATGACTGGGGAAGGCAATGGCAAACCACTCCGTAAAAAGTCTGCCGTGAAAACATTGCAACGTCACCCCAGCATCGGAAATGACTGGTGCTTGCACAGGGGACTTTTCCTTTCCTTCACTGTAGAAGTTGAGAAGTGTTTGCCCACTCCAGAACCACTGATTTCGGGAGGGGTGTTGAAAGACCTGAGTCAGATTGAGGTGACAAGAGAGAAGGTCCTACAACTGATAGACAATTTAAAAACTGATAAGTCAACAGGGCCAGATGGCATACATCCAAGAGTTTTGAAAGAACTCAAAGGTGAAATTGTGGATCTCCTGAAAAAATATGCAATCTTTCATTAAAATCTGCCTCCGTTTCTGAGGACTGGAAGGTAGCTAATGTCACCCTCATCTTTTAAAAGGGTTCCAGAGAAGATCCAGGAAATTACAGGCCAGTCAGTCTGACTTCAATACCAGGAAAGTTAGTAGAGACCAGTGTTCCCTCTAAGCTGAGTTAGTGTGATCTAACTCACAGATTTTTAGCCTCCAGCTCACACATTTTTGTCTTAGCTCAGGAAGGATGACTCCAGAGCACACTAATTTATGCAATAGCTCACAACTTTAATGCCAGTAGCTCACAAAGTAGAATATTGCTCACAAGTCTATGCAGCTTATTAGGAACATTGGGGAGACCGTTATTAAAGAGAGAATTAGTAGGCACATTGATGAACAAAGATTGTTGAGGAAGACTCAGCATGGGTTCTGTAAGGGAAGATCTTGTCTCACTAACCTGTTAGAGTTCTTTGAGGGGGTGAACAAAACATGTGGACAAAGGGGACCCAATAGATGTTGTTTACCTTGACTTCCAGAAAGCTTTTGATAAAGTTCCTCATCAAGGCTCCTAAGTAAGCTCAAGAGTCATGGGGTAAAAGGACAAGTCCTCTTGTGGATCAAAAACTGGCTAATTAATAGGAAACAGAGAGCGAGCATAAATGGGCAATTTTCTCAGCGGAGGATGGTAAGCAGTGGGGTGCCACAGGGCTCAGTACTGGAGTACTGGGTCCAAAGTTTTTTAAGTTGTTCATAAATGATTTGGAGTTGGGAGTAAGCAGTGAAGTGGCTATGTTTGCAGATGACACTAAATTGTTCAGGGTGATGAGAACCAGAGAGGATTGTGAGGCACTCCAAAGGAAACTGTTGGGGCTGGGTTAGTGGGCATCAAAATGGCAAATGAGGTTCAACATGGCCAAGTGCAAGGTAAAGCACATTGGGGCCAAAAAGCCTAAATATAAATACAAGTTGATGGGGTGTGAACTGGAGGAGATTGACCAAGAGAGAGATCTTGGGGGTGTGGAAGATAACTCACTGAAAATGTTGAGACAGTGTGCGACTGCAATAAAAAAAGGCCAACGCCATGCTGGGAATTATTAGGAAGGGAGCTGAAAACAAATCAGCCAGTATCATAATGCCCCTGTATAAATCGATGGTGCAGCCTCATTTGAAGTATTGTGTACAATTCTGGTCACCTCACCTCAAAAAGGATATTATAGCATTGGAAAAAGTGCAGAAAGGGGCAACTAGAATGATTAAAGGGTTGGAAGACTTTCCCTTTGAAGAAAGGTTAAAATGCTTGGGGCCCTTTAGCTTGGAGAAACATCGACAGCAGGGTGACATGATAGAGGTTTACAAGTTTATGCATGGAATAGAGAAGGTAGAGAAAGAAGTCCTTTTCTCCCTTTCTCACAATATGAGAACTCAAGGGCAATCAATGAAATTGCTGAGCAGTCAGCTTAGTACGGATAAAAGGAAGTACTTCTTCACCCAAAGGATGATTAACACATGGAATTCACTGCCACAGGAGGTGGTGGCAGCTGCAAGCATAAACAGCTTCAAAAGGGGATTGGAAAACATATGGAGAAGACGTCCATCAGTGGCAATTAACCACAGCGTATTGTTGGAAAACTCTGTCTGGGGCAGTGATGATCTGCATTCTTGGTGCTTGGGAGGGGCAACAGTGTGAAGACTTCTAGTGTTCTGACCCCACTGATGGACCTCCTGATGGTACCTGGGTTTTTTGGCCAGTGTGACGTGGAGTGTTGGACGGGATGGGCCATTGGCCTAATCCAACATGGCTTCTCTGTTGTTGTTCTTCTTCTTCATCTTCTTCTTCCTACAGGTATAGCCTGCCTTTCTCCTCAATAGGGACTCAAAGTGGCTTACATCCCTCTTCTCTGCATCAAGGTTTGGAAAAGAGTAAATGAACAAGCTGGAACTACAAGGATTTGCCAGGGGGGGGATTTCATTTCCCATCCCCCTCTGTTTTCTCTTTCCTTTCTCTCAACACTCTCATAGCTTTTCTTTCCTGATTTCTTCTCTCCTTCTCTACCTTTAACTGCCCTTCTTCAACTCCCCCCAGCAGCCTCTACCTAGGAAAACTATGCCCCTGTTGTATGGTGTCAGCTGCTGGGCCAGACCCACTTGAATGTTACGAAACCCTCAAGAACTTACCGGGTGGGGGGAACATTACTTCACCTTGTATCCCCTACCCAACACTATTTCTTTTTTCTCTGTCTCCTCTCACCTTCATAGGCTTGCCAGTCCCCAGGTCCAGGTGGAGGATCCCCTGGTTTTTCAGGCTTCTCCCCACTGCCAGCCAGCTGGAAGCCCCACCCCAACAGCTACTATGTGCCTTCAAACATTGGAAGTTTTGGAAGAGGCTTGCAAATGTTTGTGTTTCTGAATGTGTGTGTTCTTTTATATCTCGTCAAGAGGGAAGCTGCAGGGGGCGGGGCAAGCAGACAGAGCCAGTTACTCTCAGTACCTCTGTTTGGAGGAAGACTCCACTCCCTTGACTGTTCTTTCATTTTGGTATTACTCTGAAGAAATTGGTTAAAATACAGCAGATGTTCATATTCAGCAATGTAAGTAAATGACCGCACTGAGATCACGTAAGTGTGTGCTTGTTAAGGGTTTATTTTGACTGCTTTCATATAGTGGAAGTTCAGCCTGCTGGGGGACAAGAAAATGAAGACTGTATTCAGGGAAACTGCACTGCTGTATTTTTATTTCTTCATTTTAGGGAATGGGAAAGTCTCCTGGCTCCATGCCCAAAGTCCCCAGATATTTTCTGAGTTGGATTTGGTAACCCTACACCTTCCCTTGCTTCATTCTCAGCAATTCATCAATATACCCAGGGCTTTTTTTGGAGCAGGAATGCACAGGAACACTGTTCTGGCTGGCTTGGTGTCAGCGGGTGTGGTATAAAATGCAAACGAGTTCCTGCTGGGCTTTTTCTACAAAAAGCCTTCTGCAAAACAATGGTGACATCAGGGTGTGTGGCCTACTTGTTCAGGGTGGTGAGAACCAGAGAGGATTGTGAGGAACTCCAAAGGGATCTGTTGAGGCTGTGTGAGTGGGCGTCAACGGGGCAGATGCGGTTCAATGTGGCCAAGTGCAAAGTAATGCACATTGGGGCCAAGAATCCCAGCTACAAATACAAGTTGATGGGGTGTGAACTGGCAGAGACTGACCAAGAGAGAGATCTTGGGGTCGTGGTAGATAACTCACTGAAAATGTCAAGACAGTGTGTCATTGCAATAAAAAAGGCCAACGCCATGCTGGGAATTATTAGGAAGGGAATTGAAAACAAATCAGCCAGTATCATAATGCCTCTGTATAAATCGATGGTGAGGTCTCATTTGGAGTACTGTGTGCAGTTCTGGTCGCCGCACCTCAAAAAGGATATTATAGCATTGGAGAAAGTCCAGAGAAGGGCAACTAGAATGATTAAAGGGCTGGAGCACTTTCCCTATGAAGAAAGGTTGAAACGCTTGGGACTCTTTAGCTTGGAGAAACGTCGACTGCGGGGTGACATGATAGAGGTTTACAAGATAATGCATGGGATGGAGAAAGTAGAGAAAGAAGTACTTTTCTCCCTTTCTCACAATACAAGAACTCGTGGGCATTCAATGAAATTGCTGAGCAGACAGGTTAAAACGGATAAAAGGAAGTACTTCTTCACCCAAAGGGTGATTAACATGTGGAATTCACTGCCACAGGAGGTGGTGGCGGCCACAAGTATAGCCACCTTCAAGAAGGGTTTAGATAAAAATATGGAGCACAGGTCCATCAGTGGCTATTAGCCACAGTGTATGTGTGTATATAAAATTTTTTGCCACTGTGTGACACAGAGTGTTGGACTTGATGGGCCGTTGGCCTGATCCAACATGGCTTCTCTTATGTTCTTAATATGTAAATGAGTTCCTGCTGGACTTTTTCAACAAAATAAGCCCTGAACTTACCTTTTATCTGTCTCCATCTTCAGCTATATCTGTTCTTTATTTACTTTCTTTATACCCTTCTTTTCACCACAGTGGACCAATGTTCCCTCTAAGCTGCAGTCTTGTGAGCAAAAATTCTACTTTGTGAACTACTGGTATTAAAGTTATGAGCTGCTGCATAAATTAGTGTGCACTGGGGCCATTTTTCCTGAGCTAAGACAAGAATCTGTGAGCTGGAGGCTAAAAATCTGTGAGCTAGCTCACACTAACTCAGCTTAGAGGGAACACTGGTGGGGACCAAAGCAGCTTACATAATTCTCCTCACCTTCTTATCCTCACAACAATCTTGTGAAGTATCTTAAAATATGTGAGTGGTGTAATTTCACCTAGTGAGCTTCCATGCCAGACCAGTGATTTAAACTGAGGTCTCCTAGACCCTAATATGAAGCTCTAACTGCTACACCACACTTGCTTTCATTAGGTGGCTTCTGTTGAACAGTAGAAAGCAGCTGGGCCTAGGTCACTCATGCAAGTCAGGTGGTATCAAGTCATCCAGTAGTTGCTGCCAGGCCTGGCCAGTCCTCCTTCAAAGACCAAAATAGCCTTGTAGAGGGCCCTGCCCCTTCCGCCCGCCTTTTACTGAAACTTGGCCTACAATGCTGTGGTTGCCAAGCAATGACCACTGAGGGAATGTGTTGCTTAAAGCTACAGGCATTCCTTTTAGCATTTTCCCACCACCTCCTGAGGAAGCCTGTTCCACTGAGGAACTGCTCTAACAGTCAGGAAGTTCTTCCTAATGTTGAGCCAGAAACTCTTTTGATTTAATTTCAACCCATTGGTTCTGGTCCTATCTTCTGGGGCCACAGAAAACAATTCCGCACCATCCTCTATAGGACAAACCTTCAAGTACTTGAAGATGGTGATCATATCACCTCTCAGCTGCCTCCTCTCCAGGCTAAACATCCCCAGCTCCTTCAACCTTTCTTCATAGGATTTGGTCTCCAGACTCCTCACCATCTTCGTCACCCTCCTCTGGACCTGTCCCAGCTTGTCTATATCCTTCTTAAATATGGTGCCCCAAACTGAACACAATACTCCAGCTGAGGACTTATCAGAACAGAGTAAAGCGATACCATCAGAAGGCAATGGTAAATCACTTCTGACCAAGTCTTAGCCTGCAAAACTCTATAATGAGATCTTCTAGGTATGCCCTGTCATATCTGCACACATCACCCTTAACTCCATGCTGCCGCTCAGCCACCGGCATTTGCAAACTAGAGCGGAAATGGGATTCTAAATTCACACGTGCACGACAAGGAGCTGCGAAACGTTTGTCTCCGTGGCATACTCTCGAGTTAGGCTCCGGGGCCGGCGAGTGGCCTTGGCGTTTCTGCGTCCCTCCCCCGCCCAGCGACTGTTTCTGTTACGGCCTCCCTGGCCGGCCAGGCTGGCTGCTTTTCTCTTGCGCCATCCCATCGTGGGGCTGAGTGCAAAGGCGCCCGACCTCCCCCCCCCCCCCCACTTCGGGCTGGCTGCCGGGTGGGACACGCCTTCTTCGGAGGAGAACAAAACAACCCCCCGAGAGAGCTTGGCCAGCCAGGCCACTTCTGGTGGGAGCGAACGAGGCGGGCACAGCCAGTCACCGGAGGAGGCAGCAGCGCGCCCAACATCAGGCAGGTAAGCGGCAAACCAGGGGCCCCACCCCTTTCAGCCAAGCTGGGACTCACTTGGGGGCTCAGTCTGGGGGGCAGGTTGCGCCGGGGTCTCCCTCTCTGCCCTCAGGAAGAGCGCTGGGGCTTTCCCGCCTTCTCAGTCTGGAGAAGCCCCTGCGGGTGTGCGCTCTCAAGTCGGAAGCAAGCAGTCCGCCTTGCAGCTGGAGCCGAGCATGGCCAATTCTCGGCGCATCCCGAGTTATTCCCTAAAGTAACACGGATCCCGATCCTTTACGTGGTTACTTAGAACGGAAGCAAGCCCTATCGGATTTTCTTATTCACAAATCAGAGTGGGTAGAATTGAAGCCACCTTGGCCTGCCTTTAACAGTTGATAGCTATTTTTTAAAATGTGTGCACTGGCAATTCTATCCAAACCATAGTTGTTGGAGGAGGTATGTGTGTAGTAATTAGTCGCTGTAGAATTAAGGAATCTGTGTGATTTACGGTTAATACGGAATAAAAGGTGTGTGGCTCGGCATAAGTAGTTGTAGTAGTTGGTTCCTTATTCTTACACTCAGATCTGGATTATTCCTGTATGCATACACTTGAGAGGGTTGAACCTCACATCTTCGAGGTACAGAAGAAAATTTGGCACAAAAATACCTCTAGCTATCATGATGCTGATACAGTGTTCTGAAAATACTCCTATAGTACTGAAGTTTGTCTCTCATTTTATTCTGCACCACTAACTGTAGTGTGTTTGTTGGTGGGGTGGGGGAGAGCCAGGAGAATGCCAATGCCCAGTGGCAGTTCAGAGGAATTTGCTGTACGCATGGCAACAGATACTAGTCTGATGAAATCTTGTTGGCATTCCATGTTCAGCATCATAGCATGTCTTGGGTAAGTGATCTGCATAACAGAAGAAGCTCTTCCTTTCTTGATCAACATCCCGAGGCAATCCTTTCTACAGCTGTAATTATAAACTGCCAGTTTTCTTCAAGGACAGTCCCATCAGTCATAGAGCTGTGCAGCCATGCTTTCAAAAGAATTGAGCATGCTGGGTATCATAAGAGTATAGCAACTCCCTATAATTTGATAACAAGTGGGACTAACTGAAGAGACTTTACATCTAAGGATGTGGCAAACCGTTGTTGCAAGCCACTTAAGCAGAATGGGTGCCATTTGTCCCTAAGTGAAGCTGACATTAAACCTTCCACTGATTTCTGCGAAGTTGAACTACTCCTTTTGCATTCTCTGCTGCTGTGCACTGTAATTTGAAACTTTCTCTACAACAGCAATGAAAAAGGAAAATACCAGCATAATGTTGCACTTAGTTGCAGCAGGCTTGTAGATTTGGCGTTTCCTTAGTTTCAGAATTGGTAATGACACTACATCCGGAGACAAGAAGTCACATTTTAGCATATACGGAAGCTACAGAGTATCATCACATGCCAGTTTCTTAGAGCTAGTATGTTCCCCCACCCACCCTCTAGTGTTTGTTTGCACAAAGTACAGAGTCTTATGTTAGAAATGCCTATATCTGCCCAGGAAAGGGGGAATCCAAGCAGCATTGAAATGTGTTTCAGAAATATCAGAGCAGGGTGTGGTGCTCCTGAAGGGAGTTGCTATACTCTTGTCTAGTTGCAGTACCTCCGCACTCATAAATCTGAGTACTGCTTAGTAGTAAAGAATGTCCATTTATGGTAAAGCATGGAATTATTCAGTGGTCTGATAATTACATGAGTGTCTGTTTTGCTTTCCTAGCAGACCAACTGTGGAACTTCTGACCACTGTCTATAGATGTTTACAAAATACCCACAGAAAATCTCAATTTTTTTGGCTGCAACAGACTAACATAGCTAATCCCACTGGCATAAAGAAATCCACTGTCTCTTTAGCAGGCCTCCTTGAAAAACTTTGTGCTTTAAAGGAGCATAGTATAGATGCAGGCCCTGAGATCAAACTCAGATAGTATAAACTTAAAACAGTATAAACTTTAAAGGCCAGAATCATTAGTCTCAAGGAAGTGAAAGCCTTAGGGGAGTATAAAAATAGGCTGTAGGGAGGCCAAAGTAATAAGTCTTGGTTTGATAGTCCCCTTTCATCTCCTATCCTCTTGCATACTCCTCTAACCTACTAGTACTTTTAATGAGAAATACTTTAATTTGCTGTTACAAACTTTATTGTGGTTTTCTTCACAAAGCAATGACCACTTATATTCTCACATTATAGATGAGAAACTGGCAGGAGTGGATCTACGTGTTTTTTGAGGGGGGGGGCAAAATTAAAAATGGTGCCCCTTTATGGGCCATTCTATCTTATGGTCCCAGAGAATACACTGAATTCCATACCCAGTTTGGTGCCCCCCTCTGCCCCCCCTCCATAGATCCGACCCTGGAAATTGGGGTTCATTTATTAATTCCCACAGCTGCCGCCATTGTTTTTACCTGAACAGAAAGCTCAGTGGGCACAGCCTTCAGGGCTGTTTGAGGTTGGGAAAATCACACCAGGGAAGGGGAAGCTGAAACTCCTTCTCTCCTTTGTGCCACAGTCCCTATCAGATTTGGGGCCCAGGCACACCTGTCTTCTGACTAATGGCATCAAAGTCAGATTGGGGGAACTTTGACTATACGTGTTACAAGTTGTAATGTGTATTTTGGTCCCACATAACCAACTCATTTGAGAAAAGGAAGGGCTGTCCAGTGATTGTAGAGTTCGATTCAGGAGTCTAGGGTTTACATGGATTTCTACTGTTGTTCTGACAGGTCTTTGCACACTATCCAAGTGTTGTTCTTAGGCATAGAATTGTCCACAGATAAAGACAAAAGTGGAATTATAATATGCAGAAAAAGTAGCTTTAAAGGAAATGCAAAGTTCTCAACACATGACTAAATTTAAACCTGTTGGTCTCTTTTAAGTTCCACATCTTTAAGTTACCACTTGTTCCTTCTGCCATATTTATATAGAAGATCTGGCCCTATGACTTACAGCTGTAACCTATGTTGTTTATAAGACACACTGAATCCATTTATGTTAATTGGACTAAATGGGTTAAATGTAATTACCTTAGCATGCTTACGGCATGGACAGGAATGCAAATTAACAAATGTCTACCATTCATACTTACTTACTATTATTTTTGCTTTTAAGATGTTATTTGGGAACTTTAGTGCTTGTGTTCTGTTTTGTAATGGCCGATGGCTATACACAATACATTTTTGACAGACTACTATTATTTTTATCCTGGTCAATGATGAATTATAGTTTGTTTATTTATTGGTTCAGAAATTAATACCTTACTTTTTCTTCCCTGCAGGGGCAGAAAGCCCTATTTTTCTCCTCTCTTCCATTTTATCCTCAGAACAACAACCCTGTGAGATAGGTTAAGCTGAGAGAGAGCGTCCAACCCATGACCACCCAGCAAATTTCCATGCCAGCATGGGACTTGAACTTGGGGTTCGCAGATCTTAGTCAAACGCTTTAGCCACTACACCACAGTGGCTTGATGTCTTTGTCATCTGACCTGGAGTGTTTGCTAATGTGTATATATAAATTCCTTGTGGCCATGGTTTAGTATTGTTGCAGATTAATTATATCTGAACAAAAAAGGGCAAATGCGTGTGCCCTGCAAAACAAAGTGCATGGATGCAATAGAAGTCACATCCCGGCCCGTGTCTGACTTGGCTTCAGCTCCATGACCTGTCACATGAAGCTAGCTTATGGTATGAATGACTTCTACTACTACTTCTGCTTCCTCACCCTGAGAAATATTGCTGAGGAAAAAGGGCTGTCTTGGTAAACAATATTATTGTTTGTGTCACTTAGTATTGGCAGGGATGGGGAGAACGTAACATCACAACTTGATTCTGTGGTCTGTATTAGACCTACCAAGGTGAGTTGTGCTCCTCCAGCAGAGCTGAAATACTGACCCGAATCCACTACTCCTTCCTGTGACTAAGCCAAAACTACTACTTGTTCCTTTTTCTCTGTCCTGCAAAACTCTGCTTATGTTCTTCTGTAGGGACATTCCCATGAGGCTACTTAGGCAGATAAATTTTCAGGCTGTTCCATCATCCAGAAAAGTTGTAACTCACCAAGCCACACTTTGTTCCATTTGGAGAAAAATTGTTGTGGTATAGTCCCCCAGTGACACTCACATCTTTTTGTGTTAGAATAATCATATGGATGAGTTTTAGAATCTGTTAAAGTCTATATGCTCATCCAGTTGTCTTTGAGGGAGTACACTATCCGCTCCTGAGCTATCGCTTCTAGGGCAGTCCCCACTACCCCCCACCCCAAATGCCTCAAGTTAAACTCTGGTAGAGTCCAGAAAGTCTATGAGAATATAAAGAAACCAAGAGAACAGTAGTGCAGATTGCAAGGCAGAGCTCAGTTTAAAGTAAATTGTAAAGGATGCACAGTAACCTTTATTACAGCTCAGGATTACATGCCTTTTCCCATGATCTTCTATTAAATAATAGATCATATCACTGTTGAGAGAATTTCCTCTTATTCTGCATAACTTGTATACAGCATGAAGGCAAACTGGGTCCTGACTGACCGAGTCTTCAAAAGAACTTGCCACAATAAGCACTTTTTGATCCAGAGAGAATTCCAGTTTTCTGAGTTATACCTCTGAGGATGCCAGTCACAGTTGCTGGCATAACTTCAGGTCTCACAATGCCAAGACCATGGCCATCACCTACTATTGAACTCCAGCCATGAAAGCCTTTGACAGCACTTGTGAAAGCACTTGAGTATCAATTCCTGATGTTAATTTCCTCCCATTATTTTATTCCTTCTTCTCAACCTTCAAGGGGACATTTCCCCCTGTCCATGAATTGTGCTTTTCTCATAATTATAAAAACTATTATTGAGTTCTGTTCTGTGGATCCATGGTAATATTCTCTCTCTACCCATCATATTGGTTTTCAGTTGAAATGTCAAAGATAAATTAACAGACCACTTCAGGGACTGGAACTTAAGTGGACAATTTCATCCACATTGGCTTACATGGGATAATAAGGGAATCCTTAGGTCTTTCTTTTCCTTTTTTTTTTTTTACCAAATACAGGGTTTAAGAACACAGTAAGCCTATCTTGGCATTGTCCTGCAGCAGTCCACTTTCCTGATTTTATTCATGCTTGCAGTATTATGCACAAGGAGCTCAACAATTCCACTTGGGTGCTATAAAAGCCAAGCAGACAAAAGCAGTGTATGTTGCACTGAGAGCTGACCTGTTGATCAGCTGCATAATGATTAAGGAGCAGAGGGAAGTTCTAACAGTACAAGAAGCATCTTGTTTTTTAGATGTGGCAAAATCACATGTTGTACTTTGTGTGCACACATAGACACCCAGCCAGGCCCAGCATAGCACTGCTGAAGCCTCCATACAACACAAGAGACAGAAATGGATTTGGGAATGAGAAGGTCTGCAATTTTGTTGCATACTTTATATGCAGAGGATCCCAGGTTCAACCCCTGACATTTCCTTAAAGGATCCTGAATAGCAGGACTGCTGTACATCAGGCTAGATAGACCAACAGTTTAAAGCAGTTCAAATGCTCAGTGGGACTACTGGAGATTACATGGCAATTAATTGAACTACATGAGCTTGGAAATACTCCCTTTGTAGCACTGGATTAGTTTGTAGTGGGTTTAGCCACTATAGGTTTATTCTCCTATAGTGCATTTACAACTACTGCCCTGTTGTCTGGAATGCTTCGTTCCCCAATAGTAATGTGATACAGAAAACAGCAAATACTCATTCCTAAATCATGTGTGCTGACCACTGTTGTTCTTTCATTGTACAGATGAATATAGAAAATTCAAAAGCTGAAAGCAGTAAAAAAAACCAAACGAACATGTAAGCCTGACACAAAGCGGGGAAGTCTAAATGCTTGCAGTTTTCCACATTTGTTTAGGGTTACTGTGGTTAAGGTAGAAAGGTCAAATTTCCAGTTTCTGAACAACTGCTCTATATCCAGTTTTATTTCCCTTGTTTTCTACCATCTTTGTTTCAAAGTTTTGTTCAAGGATAATGGCTTAAAGTAAGAGTCTGAAATGGTTTAAATAATCCTTGTTCCATTTAATCTAGTCACTAGATTAAATAATAGAAAAATGGAACAAGGATTATTTGTTTAAGCCATTTCCTGCTGACAGCATATGCATATTTGATTAATGGATGGAAAGTTAAAAGTTACATCTGACACACTGTTATTGTTCCTCTTATATGATTGTGCTTTCTTAATGGCACCTTGACAGTATTTTCAGGTGCTTCCTATCTATCAGTTTCTGGGAACAACATTCAAATGTTTCTGGATTTTTTTTTCTCTGGGTTGAGGACTGTACATTACAATGAATAGTGATATTGCAGAATTAATAGCTTGACAAATATAAAAACCATGTGTCTGTTATCTACACAGATCCTTTGCTTCCTCAGTTTATTACGTCCAGCAAGAGGCTGGATCACAAAGCTTTGCTTTATATGAGCTTGTTTATTTTCAGGAAGTATAAGTTATGCATATAATAATAATAATAATAATTTTATTTTTATATCCCGCCCTCCCCCGCCAAAGGCGGGCATATGTGCCTCACCATCTCCCAAGCACAGTGTGCATGTGGATTAGAAACCACGTGCCGGGTACCAAACAAATGGTTCTTGACACAAGCTATATGACAGTATAAATTTTGAGGGAGACAGTATGAGCTGATGTCCTTTTGTTCTTCTGGGGAACATAAGGAAGACTTGGGTGAATTTGGGCCTATCATCTTCTCCAAATGGATGATTACTGTTTTTTAAATCAATCAATTAAACCAATATTAATACTATTTGTCAGCAAAAAGCTTTCAAAGCAGTTCACAGAAAACAATAAGAAACAGAAAACTCAACATGCCTAAACTTATAAAACAGCTTGAAGGTCAACAGCAACTTCATATGAAAATCAGGGTCTAAAGTTAATTGTCCAGTAGAACAATGAGAAAAGATATGAAGCAGAAAGATGAAGGTGCCCATTGGTCTGTCAAGGTCCTCATCCATTGTTTCCTCTTAACTGTTGTTGGCTGTCTTCAGCCACAGGTAGAGTTTTCATATCATTTACTACCTGACCCTTTTGGGTGAAGATGCCAGGGATTGAATCTGAGATCTTCTGCATGCAAAGCTATCATTAAGCTAAAGTCCTTTTAAAAAATTCAGTGTTGTCTTCTGTTAATATCTGACAAAATGCGGGTGGCATAGATTATAAAGTATTTGTAGTGTTAGGACCATTTTTAAAAGGGGAGACTCAAACAAAATACATTATTACCATAGGTTGATATGAATGTCACCAGAAATGAGTGAAGATAGTAGGATCTTTTGAGCAGTTAGGCATGTGCACATGAGTAGTCTGCTATAAATGTATGTGACTTGAAGGAGATCTATCTCAGTTTCAGTCTTATTAATTCCTTTAATCTAAAGTCATGTATGCCCCCAAAAATACTTTTCTGTACTTCTCCCACTGTTAGTGTGCACATATGGAAACAGGACAGTTTTAAATTTGTATGGTTTCTGACATATGAAAAACAGTTTTTAAGTGTGCTGATACTAGGATTCTGAATTGATTGATGGCCTTCTAGAAAGCTTGCCATATAGTTACCTTTCAATGTTCCTGTGCTTTATTGTGCAAGTGTTATATCACCTCCGGCATCTCATTTTCCCCAGGCATACCTCTTTTGTTGTTTGCATGTATAGCTGTCATTAAATCTTGCTCTGCTATACTTTCAAGTCTTTTACTTAGTTTTCTCAGCACCGAACAACTGCTTTTGCTGAATGAAGCAGATATCCAAGACTGGTTGCAAAGCTGGTTTTATTTCAGATGTAATATTCTTATCAGTGCACCCTAACCAGTGTTGCATCCTACGAAGTCCAGTGGAGTGATGGAACTCTGCTTAGGATTTTACCATATGATTATTCAGACCCCTCACTGCTAAAGACCTTATGTGCAGGATCATCAGACTATTTTTTTTCCACTTCAACAGATGATTACAGGGGCAGGATTCTTGTATTCTTGCAGAATCTGTGATAGTTGATTTATTTCCTGTATACAATTGATTCACTTCTGGTCATTCTAGTTAACAGTCTGTCACTTTATAACTTTAAAACTTGACAATCATAAACAGAGTTATACCCTTCTAAGCCCAATAATTTCATTGGATTTAGAAAGGCTTAACTGCCCATAGGATTGCATTGCTAGTTATCTGAATCTCATTCATTTATGTTCTTCTTCACTGTTACTGAGTTAGGCCTTTGGATTTAGTGAAATCAATACAGTGTGAATACCAGGAAAATGAGGTCATACATGTTCAAATGCAACTAAGTTGTAAGGTATCCTGGCCACGCAACTCTGTGGACTAGCATTCTGAGGGCTTCCTACCAACATGTCATAGCTCCCTATGTGTAATCTCTAGTGGTAGTGTTGATTCCATGGATCACTTGTGCTAGACATACCTAGTTTTTGGTTGATGCCTGACTGTCTCTGTCTTTAATGGCAAGACAAATGCCTGGACCTCCAAGTAGTCAAGATTGAATGTTATTTGACATTCATAAAAACCTTTGCCAGCTGTCAGCAGTTTACCCTATATATTTACAACCCCTGGTTCCTGAGCCCATGGTCTTCTTTAACCTGTTTAATTTTGACATTAAATCAAATTCTCAAAGATACATTGCAGTTAAATCTGGCCCACCCAGGATCCTGTTTTCTAAGCAACACAAGTCTGCCTCTTTTAGTCACCACAGGTATGGTTTTCTTTCTCAAATTTTGTTATAATTTTCATGGTTTTTTTTCTCTTTGATATTACTTTTGTGGAACATAGACGTTGAACTCAGTGTACTAAATCTTGTTATCTGTAGGCACACATGTCACAGTTCTTTTCTTCATTTCCCTCCCCCCCCCCAGCAATTCTCTAGGCTTTGAACAATCTTTAAGTGTAGTAGCCTATTGCCCACAAGCCCCTCTCCAAATTGGCTGAGTTTTTATGACATCATGAAATGTTCATAACATTTCTAACTAGAAAGTGTGAAGGAATTAAGTACTAGAATGCTTACATGCAGTGCAGCTTTTAAGAAGGAAAAAGTCAAGCTTAAAAATCTCACATTGTTCCCAAGAACAAGAGAGCTTGCATACTAACGATAGGGAAGGAGTGGACAGGCAAGGAGTGGCAAAACCAAATAGGTGTGTGGCTATTCTCAAATTCACATTAATCAAATAAATATTTGGGTGCAGATCTCTAGTTTATTCCTACTGCAAATACTAAGCTATATCAACCGTGTTATACAATGAAAATTTAGCACTGAATCTCAGTTTCTGGAAGTATGGCACATTCAGTGCTAGTCCCATCATCCTGTGGTTTTCCTAATTTCTTTAAAAATAAGCACAAAATGCAGTTGGTGCTGGGTCAGCTCAGTTCCACAATGGGCAGGTTTAATTTCAGCTTGAGATCACTGAAAATTCTGAACCTTGTCTCAGCTCATAGTACACTTTGTTTTGTGCATACTAATTACAGAAACATTCTCTGGCTAATGATGAATTCCCTCACCATGATTAGTTTTGGTTAGACAAAGCAAGCTTTCTTGGATTCTCTTTGTATCATGAATGTGTTCTGTGTAAAGTACACGACAGGAATTTCCCATCTACCAAGTGCCTTTTAAATAGCATGTTTGTCACAATCCAGGCAGCTTCTCCATAAAAAATGCTTGAGGGAGCCAGGAGTTGCTCTGGGCTGGCAGTTAGCAATTGGACCAATTACAGTCCCAAAGAGGAAATTCTGGCTACTGCAGTTTACCCTGAGAAAAACTGTGCTTGCTAAAATCCTCTTTTTGGCTATGAGCATGTGACAGACTGTACTTTTAAAAGCATATAAGTACTGTGTAAACTAGTAAAGGACTGTGAAGGTTAATTCTTCACAGAGCCAGAGAACCATGAGTGACAGGCTGTTCCAAGAGATCTGATTGGTTAGCATCAGCTGAGCAGAGAAAGACTGGATGATGAGGAGAAATTCAGTCTTATTTCAGCTGAGAAGTGTCAAGACTGACAGTTTTGAAATTCAGCCCTAACACAGACAGGAGAAATAGGGAAAGCTGGTAGGGATGAGTGGGTAGTTAGAAAGAGACCCCCATTTGGGCCAAGGAAAAGGGGATAGATCTTTAGCAAGAGGAGAATTTCTCTACCCAGTCAAGCAGGGAGTTAGCGCTGAAGAGTGCAGAGATTTCTGGCCTGGTATAGTTAGATACTGCCTTTAGAGATCTTAAGAGTCAGTTAAAAACTCAAAATGAGTACTGGTGTGATTAGAGAAGGGGTTTGGGTTCTGGAACGAGTGCACCAGCTTTCAGGAAATGAGTCTGTGAATACACAAAGAAAGTGTACTGGAGTGTTGTGGAAAACATTGGAACAAAAACCTCCCAACATAAAATTTTTAAGTAACTGTGGATAGCTTCAGAAACTCTCATTAGCCTTAAACATAAGAAGTAAAGTCACCTCAGGAATTTTACCCCTGATTTCAGCTTACCTTTCCCCTCTACATTGAATAACATATTTTGTTAATTTGGAATAAGAAAAACTTCTTGAGTGCCATGTTGTATAAGTTAAAGCAGCTGCCATTCCTTCACTCAGGTTCCTGGGCTAAGAAATATAATGTGAAAGGGTGGGACAGCCAGAATTCTTCAGGAAATAATAAAACAGACAACTAGAGCAGCTCAGTGACAAAAGGGAAAGAAAAACAGGGGAGGGAAGTGGACAGGACTGTCATAGAGCACTGTAGGTTGGAAGTCACCATGGTTCTACAGCCAGTGGGGACTGGGTTTCTTGTGTGCAAATCAGTAGCAGTTTTATTACTTTCGTATATGTACATAATGACTATTGTACTTCTGAAACAAACTGTTCTTTAGGGACACTCCCTCCCACTGAAAGCCTGAGCTGGCCTCTCTTCTGTGTAGTTTACTGGGCTCCTTCCCTGACAGAGAAAATGAGAGACTCTGAGCCACATCTCCTTTTAAGGAAATCCAAGACTTCCAGCTGGAATGATTTGGCAGAGAGGAAGGGAATTCAAAGCAAGGAAAGCTAATATGCAAGATGCTGAGAAGGAGATGTCGTGATGAGTAAACACTGAAAATACCCCAAGTAAGAATATTCTGACCCCCAGACAGCAAATCCCCCAATCCTGAGTCCAGTCCATAGTATTCATTTTGAGAGAAAAATTCCTGAAATGGCCAAACTGCTCAAGCAAAACAATACCTTGGAGCTTAGCCAGCACATTTCAGGCTGGGTTTACAGTGCTCTATTGAGAAGTAAGGCTTGAAGTCAGTACGGGCTACTGTTCTTGGGGGGGATGTGACTGAAAATAACATTAGGCTGGCTGTGGATGTACAAATGGATCTTGAAGTTGAGTAGAAGGAAGGATATTAGTAGATGTAACTTATCACACAAAAATACAAAATGCATAAACTGCTGAAATTCTCATTTCTACAGAAATATGCAGGGCATACAAGCTCTATACGCTGACCTGGATGGGCCGGGCCAGGCCAGCTCAATCTCATCAGCTTTCAGAAGCTAAGCAGGATCAGTCTTGGTGGAAGACCACCAAGGAAGCTCAGGACTTTCTGGCAGAGTATCTTGCTTAACCAGCTATATCAGGGGTGTCAAACTCAGGACGGCCAATCTGACATAAATGAGACCTTGTCGGGCCAGGCCATGTTATGTAAACTTTATAAAGGACACAGACAAACACAAAGGGTTTTTAAAAAGCTTAAAACATGCTTAAAAGATTAGCACTCCTGCAATATTTTTAACAGCCTCTGATAACTGACACCTCTTGCTCTGAATTATTGCCTGAAGACCTGGAGACAATGTCTGTACTGTGGCAATCTTGAGTAGGTTGTTCAGGTGCTGTATCTGTTAACTGCAAACCTATATTTAATTTATTGACATTCATTACAGAAATCTCATGTTCAATGCTTTGAGCTTAAGACCCAGAGGAAAACATGAAATGGCTGGGCATTGTAAGCTTTTGTACTTAAATTACTTCATGTGCTGGTCAACCAATGGAGAAAATAGAGGCTTTGCTCTGTAGCTCCTGTGCAATTGAGCAAGCCTGGCAAAGCAAGCTGTGATGCAGAAGGAAGCAAGAGAGCGAGAAGGAAGCATATGACAGTGAGTTGCTCATGGGCCTGATAGGAGCCCTCTGGAGGCCTGATATGGCCCTCGGGTTGCATGTTTGACACCCCTGAACTACAGTATGTCAAAGAAGTGAGTACACCCCCTTCATTTAAGTATATTTTTTTCATGTGACAACACTGAAGAAATGACACTTGGCTACAATGTAAAGTAGTGAATCTACAGCTTGTATAAAAGTGTAAATGTGCTGTCCCCTCAAAATTACACAACTCATAGCCATTAATGTCTAAACTGCTGGCAACAAAAGTGAGTACATCCCTAAGTGATAATATCCAAATGGAGCCCAAAGTGTCAATATTTTGTGTGGCCACCATTATATTCCAGCACTAACTTAACCCTCTCGGGCACAGAGTTCATCAGAGCTTCACAGGTTGCCACTGGAGTCCTCTTCCACTTCTCCATGATGATGTCACGTAGCTGGTGGATGTTAGAGACTTTGTGCACCTCCGCCTTCCGTTTCAGGATGCCCCACATATGCTCAATAGGGTTTAGGTCTGGAGACATGCTTGGCCAATCCATCACCTTTACCCTCAGCTTCTTTAGCAAGGCAGTGTTGTTTTGGAGGTGTGTTTGGGGTCGTTATCATGTTGAAATACTGCCCTGCGGCCCAGTCTCTGAAGGGAGGGGATCATGCTCTGCTTCAGTATGTCACAGTACATGTTGGCGTTCATGGTTTCCTCAATGAACTGTAGCTCCCCAGTGCCAGCAGCACTCATGCAGCCCCAGACCATGACATTGCTACAGAGGTTGAAGGGGTGGGGGGTCAGCCTGTCAGTGCTCAGACCATATGCCGCATGCCGTATCAAATTGGTCTGCAGGGCTGTCGTCCCAGAAGGAAGCCTCTTCTAAAGATGATGCACAAGAAAGCCCGCAAACGGTTTGCTGCAGACAAGCAGACTAAGGACATAAATTTCTGAAACCATGTCCTGTGGTCCGATGAGACCAAGATAAACTTATTTGGTTCAGGTGGTGTCAAGCGTGTGTGGCAACCAGGTGAGGAGTACGAAGACAAGCATGACTTGCCTACATTCAAGCATGGTGGTGGGAATGTCATGGTCTGGGGCTGCATGAGTGCTGCCGGTACTGGGGAGCTACAGTTCATTGAGGAAACCATGAATGCCAACATGTACTGTGACATACTGAAGCAGAGCATGATCCCCTCCCTTTGGAGACTGGGCCGCAGGGCAGTATTCCAACATGATAATGACCCCAAACACACTTCCAAAATGACCACTGCCTTGCTAAAGAAGCTGAGGGTAAAGGTGATGGATTGGCCAAGCATGTCTCCAGACCTAAACCCTATTGAGCATATGTGGGGCATCCTGAAATGGAAGGTGGAGGTGCGCAAAGTCTCTAACATCCATCAGCTATGTGACATCATCATGGAGAAGTGGAAGAGGACTCTAGTGGCAACCTGTGAAGCTCTGGTGAACTCTATACCCAAGAGGGTTAAGGCAGTGCTGGAAAATAATGGTGGCCACACAAAATATTGACACTTTGGTCCCCATTTGGATATTATCACTTAGGGGTGTACTCACTTTTGTTGCCAGCAGTTTAGACATTATTGGCTGTGTGTTGAGGGGACAGCACATTTACACTGTTATACAAGCTGTAGACTCACTACTTTACATTGTAGCCAAGTGTCATTTCTTCAGTGTTGTCACATGAAAAGGTATATCTAAATATTTACAAAATGTAAGGGGGTGTACTCACTTCTTTGACATACTGTATATGGTGGCCAGAATGTGGAGCTTGTACGCCTTCTCCTAGTATGGGTGTACAAGGAGAGATTTCTGCCTGTCCCACATCTATTAAAGGCATACAAGTTCTAGGGAAGAAGATGGCAAGCTCATAGGTATTGTATGGCTTCCAGAGGCTTTAGCTCTTGTATGCGATTGTATTTGATTTCAAATGAAAGAACTTTGCTCCATGAGGGGAGTAGTCAGAAGAAAGTTTAAACAAAGAAGAGAATCAGATCCCTCCAGGATGCCTGGAAACTATTTAAAACAACACTGATCAAGGCCCAGACAGAATGCATACCTCAAATCAGGAAAGGTATCACAAAGTCTAAAAAGATGCTTGCATGGTTAATGACTCAAGTCAAGGAAGTCATAAAAGGCAAAAAGGCTTATTTTTAAAAGTTAAAGTTTTCCCTGATTGAGGTGAACAGAAAGGAGCACAAGTTCTGGCATAACAAATGTAAGTTGAGAACAAGGCAAGCAAATCTGAGGAGCAGACAGAAAAAAAATACATATTTCGTCAAAGATAGATCCAGGTGGGCAGTCGTGTTGGTCTGAAGCCCATCCTCTCATCTGAAGTATGCATGCATACAAAAGCTTAAATTCTGAATAAAACTTTGTTGGACTTAAAGGTGATACTTGACTCCTACTTTGTTATATTTCTTCAAAGATATCAGGAGCATGTAACCAGCCCTTCAGTGATAAAGAATAAGGAAGATGGGGGAGATGGCAGAGAAATTGAATGAATTCTTTGCATCCATTGTCACTCTGAAAAATGAGTGGCACATACCCACACCAAAGTTATTGTTTTTAGGAAGGTCATCTGAAGAACTGAGTCAAATTGATGTGACAAGAGATGGAAGTCTAGGACTACTAAGCAAACTGCAGGTCCAGATGACATATATCCTAACATTCTTAAAGAAGTCAAAGGTGCAGTTGTTGATCTGCTAACATGTAACTTATGGCTAAAATCAGCAAATGTCACCCCAGTTTTTAAAAAGGGGTCCAGATGCTGTGTTTTTAATAACTCCTCTCCTTTTTTAAAGAAACTGAATCTTCTAATTTTATTTTGTAAGGAAAAGACATTGTAATTATGCTACATACTATGTCTTATTGTAAATAAGTCTGACAAGTTAATAAAAAAAACCCTTTTTTTAAAAAGGGGGATTCAGAAACTTACAGGATAGTTAGCCTAACTGTTAAGCCCTAACATCTGTTTCAGGTGATTAGTAGAATTCAGTGCTTTTTTTGAGCAGGAACACAGGGATGCAGTTCCAGCTGGCTCGGCATTGGGTGTGTGGCCTAATATGCAAATGAATTCCTGCTGGGCTTTTTCTATGGTTATTGGTTTGGTAACTGGCCTTATTCTTGAAGTCTGGTTTTTAAAAAAAAAAAAAAACTCCAGCAAGAGAGGTATAAGGAATAGTCTGCATCTGCTGCATATATCGGTTTGATTTATTACTCATTCAAGAGATAGGGCTGGGCTTCCTGTACTCTCAAGCCATGCATTGCCTTGCTCAATGCTTTTTATCTGATGATTTTTTTTTTGCTGTGGCTCCATCTGTCTAACCACACCCTTGATTTCATTACCTCTGCCTCATTTATGAGGAACTGATGGATTTATACGCACCCTGGAAGGCAGTCTGTTAGTGCAGTACTGATCTTGCACTCAGATCCCAGGAGTTTGCAGCAGTTAATTGCACAAATTCAAACTGGTCCCATTGGTTCTGTGCCATTTTGCTGCATCCAAAATAAAGGAAGAGACTATTTATTTTACAGAAAACTTAAGTCACATGATATACTTGACCTTGGACAACTGTTGAATACAGTGAGGTAAGAGCTTTGAGTCCTGCAGGAGAAACAAATTAATGTAGCTGCAAAAGATGCTTCTTGCAGCTCAGCTTAGCCCAGAGGAGTGTCAGATTAATATCTGGGAAACCCAGGCTTGAATCCATGCCATGGAAGCTCATTTGGTGACCTTGGGCCAGTCATATTCTCTCAGGCTAATTTACCTCACAGAGTTGTTGTGATGATAAGATGGAAGACAGGAGGAAGAAGAGTTGGTTTTATACCCTGCCCTTACCCAACGGAGTCTTGGAGCAGCTTACAATCCTGTTCCCTTCCTTTCCCCTGTGAAGTAGGTGGGTTGTGAGAGTTCTGAGAGAACTGTGACTGATCCAAGGTCACCCAGCTGGCTTCATGTGGAGGAGTGGGGAATCAAACCTGGTTCTCCAGATTTCAGTCTGACACTCTTTTAAGAGTGGAATGATGTAAGCTACTTTGAATCCCCATTGAGGTTCAAATGATTTCCCTCCCCCCCTCTCTGTCTCCCCCCCCCCTCTCTCTCTCACACACTCACACACATATGTGAATGTAAATAAATAAATACTTGCCTACCTCAATCACAGATAAAGCATGCTGGGATCTGCAGTTTTAATGAGTAACTCTACCAGCTCATACAGGGAGGGTACTACCAGTTAAGTACCTGAGGCAATTTTCCATCTGATCCTTTTCTTTATAACCAGTGCTTACCTTCCACTTGTGTTTGGAAATGCACATAGAAAAGAACAGAAATGAGACAAGCAATAACCCAAAATTTAATTTGAATAATGTGCACATCTGCCTAATTATAGGAGCATGTAAGCTGTCTTTTCAGACCATGGGCTACACTACAGGAGTTTGATGTCACACCAGACAGACACGCAAAACTTTTATCTTTTCCCAGGTACTTGTGGGATGATTCCTGAGATTTAGCAGGTTCTTTAATTGTTCTCTTGGCAGTTTGTACTTCTGACCTTTTTTTTTTTTTGGTGTCTTAATTTGTCCTTTGGCAGTGATGTCGTTCCCACTTGTCCCCTCTGCAGGATGCCAAACTGGGGAGGAGGAAAAAAATGTGGCGTGTGCCAGAAAACCGTGTACTTTGCAGAAGAGGTACAGTGTGAAGGCAACAGTTTCCACAAATCCTGCTTTTTGTGCAGTGAGTATCTCAGTCCACAGGGCCCCTGTGTTCTTTTCCATTGTTGTGGGTATGCTTGCAAAAGAATAGCTGTGTTAGTATTTTGTAGCAAAGTAAAACAAAATCAAGTGTCATCATTAAGACTAACCACATTTATCTCAGCATAAGCTTCTGTGAGCCAGAGCTCAGTTCTTCAGATATGTAATATCCAGACCTTGTTACTGTTGTCAACATGATCCATACAATCTGATTCCTGCAATTGCTCCTGAGGAATTCCTATAAACAACTTGACATTTGGATGTTTGCCACAATACCCCAGAGAGCAACCTAGCTTTAGCTTTCCTGCAAAGTCCCTTGTGGAGGGAAAAGAAGAAGGTAGGCTGGCTACTGAAAAGGATTACAGAGGATTTTGCAGAATTACTTGAGAGGTTTGGAGACTCATTCAGGAGAAAAAATACCTATGCAAAGCCTTTACCTTCTAAATTGTTAAAATGTCTTTTTACCTTAAAATAAATTATTAAGTCCAAGATCCATGTGTTCATAAGATATAAATGCACCCTAAACTAAGCAAATAAACAGATCTAATTTGTTTATAACCTTTTATCAAGTGATGGATGCATATGATGATTTCCTTTTAAAATTCTACTTCCAGTAGCTCATGAGACCTTCTAATTATCAGTAGAACAATTTTTGCACAACAACTTGCAAACAGTTCAAACCAACAAACAGTAAAATCTACCTGCAAAAATAGTTTTTAAAATATTTATATGCTCACCTTTCTCTTAATAAAGTCAGGATCCAAGGTGGGTAACAAGAACTCATAATACACAACTAATAGTCAACATTTTTTTTAAAAAAAATCCATAAGAGCATATACTAATATAAAAATAACCAACTACAAATAGCCCAATTATAAACCAGACCATCCCTCTTGCTGTTCTCTGAAGGCTCTTTGAACAATTCTGTTTTGTGGCCTCATATGAAAGTAGGGTAAAATTTTTCACCACCTCCTCCAGGAGGCAATCCTACAAAAGTGGATAAGCAACTGAAAAAGCACACATCTGGACTGTAACAGATCTAACCTTGGCCAGAGATAGGATTGCTAAAAGACTTTGCTGCAGGAAGCAGAGTTGTTGCATGGATGCATATGTGAGGCAGATAGCTTCTCAAGTATGCAGGACCCAAGTAATTAATTTATTTATTAAGACATCCTGCCTTTTCTTTTGGTTCAAGGTGGCTTACAATACTAGTTAAAACATCCCTGGCTAAAACGAAAGATAAGATAGCAAGTCCCAAATTCATCCCCCCTTCCCCACCCCTTAAAAGATGCCAGCCATTTAAACCCTCTCCAAAGCCCTGGCAAACAGGGAAGCCCATCCCACAGAGCCGGAGCCATGATAGAAAAGGCTTAGACTCTGGTTGATGCCAGATGGACCACCCTAAGTGGCAGGATAGGCAACAGAAGGCTGCCTGATTATTGTAATTGGCTTTAAATGCATTCATTAATGCCTTGAATTGGACACAAAAACAAATATGCAACCAATGAAGGGACTTCAAAATAGGGTGTACTGTGGTCCAATTCAGCTAACACTTGATAGCAAATGGGTCATTGCATTTGATTGTCTTCAAGGGAAAGTCCATTTAGAGTACATTATAGTAGTTGAGCCTCACAAGCATTGCTAATGCAATTAAAAATCTAGAGGGTTAGCTGCTGTTTTTGGTTTTGCATGTTGGTTTTGCTGCAACCAGAAGTTTGAGGGCACCTTAAGTATTAGCAACTGCTACTTGCATATGGTTTTGTAGATGTTCAGTTCATCAGATGAATGCATATGCTAGAATAAGTATTCAGTAATCTAACTACGAATGGAGAGTGATGTGACCTGATTCCCCCTAGTCACATACCTAATGGATCATGATATCTTACCCAATAACTTACACTACCAGAATCTAATTTACACAGCTGGTTCCAGTGGTTAACCACCCCCTTATAGTCCAGTCAGTTCACCTCTCATTACTTCCACCCGCTCGGTTCTGCTTTAAAAGCCTGAGTCCTTCTCTCAGCTTGTTAAGCTCCTGTCCTGGACACTACACCCAGCAAGCTTCCATGGCACATGTGGGAATTTGAACCTGGATTTTCCAGTTCCCAATCACATAGTTTTAACCAATACACCACACTGGAGCTAATGGTGCTTAGCCTTCCTTCTGGCTGCACCTCCCTTACTTTCATCAGCCCTGATGGGTCTTCCGTTACCTTTCTTGTAGCTATGCCCATCCCTTCATCCCCAGAGGGGTGGTGCCCTGGACTGTGACAGCCAGTCCCACACTCTCATCCTAACCTACTTCACAGGTTTGTTGTGAGGATAAGATGGAGGCAATGTGAGGCACTTCGGGCAGAAAGCTGGTGCTCTGATCTTGCTCTCTCACTGTCACTCCTGGGTAATTGACAGCAGATTGATAGCCAGACACTTGCCATGGTAAGAAGCCTGCCTTTTGAAGCTGAGATTTGCACATAGCTTCTGTGGCCAGCTAGTGTTCAGTTGTTTTTGTTTTTAATGAAAAGGCTCTTGTTGCTCTCGTGAGGCTGCTACATACTGCATCCTGTGTTAGTTTATCTTTGTGTGAGTGTTACATCCATCTTTGTTTATATGGCATGGGCTTGCAGCCCTGGCTCAAGTCTCTGTGTTCCCTCTCTGACAATCTCATACATGCTAATGCTTGTTTGGGGCTGTAGTAAAGTAAACATTGGCTAGTGAGAGGAGAGGCATCTAATGCTTTGTGGTGACCTGCTACTCTCTGAGAGCACAGAAGAAACAGTCCATGGAGCTCCTTGGTCCTAGCTCAACAGCCGCTCTGAAATTTAGCAATGGCAAAATTCAAAACTGCACTGGTTGAATTATTACTCTCACATATTAAGTGTGTAATTAAGCATTTAGTGCAATATAAAACAATACATGCAGCAAAACATTAGAACGCACACCCCCTCATCGCTCCCCCAGTCCATTTTCCCTGTCAAGGTCTTAGAGGTGTCACCTTCTGCCACTTTTTGCAGTCCAGACCTCGAGTGGAGTTGGGGGCGTCGTTCTATGCAACTTCTCTTAGAGAGAACACAGACCGTATTTCCTGGATTATTTACGGTTTCGTAGGAGTAACCCTTCGTCAGTCTTCTCTCATGCTGCTTTTACTGGAGCACCAGTACACTGAATTAATTCATGGATCAACACATGCATTCACAAATCTCTGCTACCAGCTCTCCTTGTGAACACATGCGTCAATTCATGAATGAATTCAGTGTACTGTGGCTCCAGTAAAAGCACCATCGAGAGAAGACTGATGAAGGGTTACTCCTATGAAACCATAAATAATCCAGGAAATACAGTCTTTGTTCTCTCTAAGAGAAGTTGCAAAGAACAAAGCCCCCAGCTCCACCAAGGTCTGGACTGCAGAAAGCGGCTGGTGACGCCTCTAAGACCTTGATAGGGAAAACAGACTGGGGGAGCAACGAGAGGGTGTGTGTTCTAATGTTTTGCTGCATGTATTGTTTTATATTGCACTAAATGCTTATTTACACACTTTATGTGTGAGAGTGATAATTCAACCAGTGCAGTTTTGAATTTTGCCATTGTTAATACACCGGTGCGTGTGTTAATGTATCGCTCTGAAATTTAGCAGCTGGCAACGATGCCTTTTAATTGTAGGCATGGATAGCAGAAACAGCTATGTTGTCCTTTCAGAGCAGTCTGTTCTTCTAATGCGTACCAGTATCTATTGCCTGTGTCCACCACATTAGGTTGTCAGGAAGAACCAAATTAAATGTGATGGGGACAACTGCATTCATTGTTCACCTGGCTGTCCCAGCCATATACTGTGACTGCAAATAGTACATTTACAGCCTAATCCAGAGAACCGCCATGTAGCTGTGCTCAAGTGCAGAACTAGCATCGGTGCCCACAGTCGGCTTCCAAAGGGAGACGTTACGCCATGCTTGGAGGGGGAGAGCAGCCCAACGAGCGAGAGAGAACCTGTCGCCATGGTGATTCTGCCCAGGCACACGTCGTTGGCCCACTGCCGAGGCAGGGGTGGGGGAGACACAGGCTCGTGCGGGACCACGGGATTGGCCAGCCTGTTGCATGTGACCGGGTGAGGGGGCGGAAAGCCCGCGTCTGAGAGGCCATCAATCCCCTCACTCCCTTCCACTGTCAGAAATGGCAGGCAGGCAGGTAGAGGCATGTGCAGACAAGCAGGAAGTACCAAGTGCAGGAGTTTGCTGTCCTAGACAGTGGCTGGAATGTGTGTCTGGGAGTGGGCAGACCAAGTCCAAAAGACACCCCCTGGAGCCCCCCTCCCGGTGTTGCTCTGCTGCCGCCCCCCGCTATGTGCAAGTAACACCTCCCCTGGGGGCCGCAGAACTCAGAGTGCAAGCCACTGGGCATGCATCCACTTCAGCAGCCCCCCCCCCCTTAGTGCCCTGCGCACAACAGCCCTGTGGAGTCAGGTAGGCTGTCAGCCCGGGCAGGCTGAATGGCAGCACCCCCCTCCCCTGTCCAGCTATGCAGGGGGCAGCGTGGCGGCTCATAGCCTGTCCCCCCCAAAGAACCAAGTCTGCCCACCCAGGCATTCCCTCAGAGAGGCCACTGACAGGGGGGTGGTGCCCAGGGAACGTGCAGCAGATGCCAAGCAGGAGAGACAACAGAGGGCACAGATCAGACTTTATTTTTTCCGGAACAGAGTACAACAGTCTTCCTGGTACATGCTGGGCAGTCTCGCCGTGGGTGGGGCTCCATTCAGAGCGGCAAGCAAAAACAGCTGTGGGGGTGGAGAGACACACGTGGAAGCCTCTGTGTTGGAGTCTCACCAGCAAAATGGAGAAAGATCAAGAGCACCTGCAGGGGCAGCAGCTGGAGGGGCAGGCTGCATTTCAGCTGGCCGCTCTCTTAAAGGGACAGTCTCTGACCTACCTCCCTGCATCGGGGCAGCTGCCACCCCCCCCCCCCCCGGTGCCCTGCCAGGGGTTGGGAAAGCAGCAGAGGGCAGACAAAGGGAAGGGAGAAGGTAATAGCACAGGGTAGCGGGGTCAGCAAATGCCCCCTGCAGGAGCCCACTGCCTGGTTCAAGTGCCAGAGACTCGCACACTGAGCAGTCAAGAGCGAGGGGAGGGGGGGCACAGTGGAACTTACCCATCCATGGGTGACAGTCCTTGCATGCAGAGCCTCTGGGAGTTTGGAACCTGTGGAGACCTGGAATCAAGAACAGTTAGATCTCTCTCTCTCTCCCCCTTGTAAGTCAAAGATACTGTCAAAGCAACAGCACAGTGCAAAACTCCCCTCACCAACGTGCCTGCCTGTCCCTCGCTCTAAGTCTGTATGGCCGGGAGCTTGCTGGCAGAGCTTGCTGCCATGCGAAGCGGTCCCTAACAACTGAGGGGGAGACCACAATTGGGTTCTGGGGAGGGGGGCTCATCAGCCTGAGGCGCGAGGGGATTGGCTAGGCAATCACGCCGCTCCCTAAGGGGTTTGCGAACTTCTGCAGCGGTGGAGCCGACCTTTGTTTTTGGTTTCAATGAGTGCCTATGGGACTCGCCGCTGTTTTTGCAGACGTAACATTGCGCCTCTCGGGAGGGGGCATGTCATGGCCCAAAGTGCTCAGGAAGCCGCCTAAGCCTGGTCACGCCCCCAACTCCACCCCCTCCGCCGCATTCCGCCTCACTTCTACCCACTCTCAGGTGCAGCCCTCAGGCACTGCTGCTCTCGGGCAGAGCGGTGATGGAGCGGCCCGCCTGCCTACGTAACTCCCCTCTCTTGTGGCAACGCCGGCCGTACGTCAGCACAAATGCTTCTGCCATCCACATAGCAGGAAGTCCACTCCCAGAGCGCTTTCAGCCCCCCCCCTTTGGATTGTGCTCTAAGGGTAGCATCTAAATTTTTCATCAAAAAACCCCCAAACTGGAATAGGGAGAAGAGTTTTGAAAGTAATGGAGCATGGAAAAGTAAGATAAATAAGGAAGGCAAGGCTTAGGTATCTTTGACTTAAGGCATTTTATTAGATTTTCTCTCAACTCCATGGTATTTGCTAATGAGGCAGACACAAGGGTTAACATAGGTGGCTTCTCCAGCTCCTTTCATTTGGCTCCAGTTGAGCATAAGCGTTTATGACCAACACAGTTTCTCTCCAGTACTCAGATAGAGATATTCAGGTATATGGCATACAGCCATCTTCAACACTGAGAAGTATTGGAAAAGGACAGGGGCCAAGAACCTTTCATGTCTCTGGCAATAACATGGAAGGGGATTGGAACAAACTTCTGCCTTCATAATGGGTCAGTCTGTCTTAAGCTTGCAACTTCTTATCTTTGCACCTTGAATTTGCTATTTCTTGTTGTTCTTATTGTCTGTGTAATAACTCTTTAAATATGTATATTTTGCCTTTCCAAAAAGTGCATTGCCCAGGGCATATGTTATCTAAACCATGCAATCAGATTGTGAGGCAAGATAGGATGGGATAACATTGTCACATTGCTTATTTATGAATTGTTTATGTGTGCGTCAAGTGTCATAAAGTTGCTTCTGACTCATGTCACCCCTATGAATTAATGATCTTCAAAACACGCTATTGTCAACAGCCTCGCTCCATTTTTATAATCTGAAGGCTATGGTTTCCTTTATTAAATTAATCCATCTCACATTGAGTCTTCCTCTTTTCCTGCTGCCTTCAACTTTTCCATTAACTCTTGTTTTCTCATAATGTGATCAAAGATAGCTTCCGTTTAGTCTGTTTATCTTCTAGGGAGAGTTCAGGAGAATACTAAGGCATGAATTGAACTTGGTCACCAGCAACACATCCTTACACTTAAGAATCTTTTCTAGCTCTTTATGACTGCGCTTTCCAGTCTCAATTGTCTTCTGATTTCTTGATTGCAGTCTCTCTTTTGGTTGATGATGGAACCATCAGCCTTCAAGTTGTATAATTCCCCAGAAGTCATTACTTTTGTCTTTTTGATGTTCAACTGTAATCCTGCTTTTGCACTTTCATCAGGAGTTGTATCAAGTCTTTGCTATTTTCTGCCACTAATGTGGTGACATCCGCACATCTCAAATTGTTAAAGTTCCTTTCACCAATTTTCACTCCATCTTCATCTAAATCTAATCCATTTTTCCTTATGATATTCTGCATATAGATTGAAGAGATAGGGAGATGACATCCTTTTCTGACCCCTTTGCCAATTGAAAACCATTATGTTTCTCCATATTCTGTCCTAATAGTAGCCTCTTGTCTGGAATACAGATTGTGCATCACAATGATCAATGTTCCCACATACCTATTTCTATTAAAACTGTCCATAGCTTTTCATGATTTGTAGAGTAAAAAGTTTTGCTGTAATCTATGAAATACAAGCTTATTTTCTTCTGATTTTTTTTGTATGCTCCAGTAACCAATGTAAATTCACAATATGATCTCTAGTGCCTTTTTTTTGTTCTGAATCCAGCTTGAACATCTGGTATTTCTTGGTCCATATATGGTAATATTCTTTGTTGTAGGATTTTAAGCATTACTTTACTTGCATAAGAAAATAATTCAGTGAAATGTTTGCATCACTTTCCCCCCAATTCAAGCATAAAAAGTAGTATACGGTAATTAAAACAATGCAAACAATATAAGATCTCAAGCTGTTAAAGACAAAAATAAAAACTACCCAGAATCAAGATTCTAAAATGCACATAACAGTTTTAAACTGTACAAAATAAGATTCAGACTCTGGTCACTCTTTGTACAGAGAAATTTCCTTAAGTGATCTACTTTCCTGGACAGTTGTTGCAAATGGATCACATTCATGGTTATCAACATTTAAATTGGTTCCTCTGTCTCCTTAACATCAATTTGAACTGCAAGTGATTATCAGGTTACGTTATTTAACGTCTTTTTGGTATTGTTTTGTATTTTTATGTGGATGTGCGTTGAGTGTGTGTGTGCACCTGGAAGTCATGTTGACCTCTGGTGACTGACCCCTACTGGGGGCATGGAGGATATTCAGAGAGGTGGCTGAATAAAGCCTGCATCTCTGAGCTCTAGTATTCCAAGGAGGTCTCCCAAGTACTTGCCAGAGTCATCCCTTCTTAGCTTCTGAGATCTGATGAGATCAGGCTTGCCTAAGCTATCCAGGTCAGGGCTAGGTGATGTTATTTAACTTCATGCCATAAAGAGCTTCAGCTGCACATTTCCATTCATTACACCTCTATTAAATGGACAGGATATTTCCCCCTGTCCAGTTGGTAACCTTGACCACACTTGCTCTGATCAAGTGTAATGGCAACACTTCAGTGGTAAATTGGGTCTTGTTTCACTGGCTTAAGACTGACAGCTAGGGTTGTCAGGTCCCTTCCAGCAACTGGCAGTGGATTGGGGGGGGGGGGGGGACTTACCAGGAGAAAGAGAAAGTCCCAAGCCTTGTCACTGGTGTCACATAAGAAGTGATGTTATCACACTGTGACTTTTGAGTGATGCCTGGTATTTAGCCAAATGAAAGGAAAGGAAAGTCCCTGTGCAAGCACCAATTGTTTCCAACTCTGGGATGACGTTGCTTTCACGTTTTCATGGCAGACTTTTTTACGGGGTGGTTTCCCATTGCCTTCCCAAGTCTTTTACACTTTCCCCCCAGCAAGCTGGGTACTCATCTTACCGACCTCGGAAAGATGGAAGGCTGAGTCAACCTTGGGCCAGCTACATGAATCCAGCTTCTGCCGGAATCTGCTCAGGTCGTGAGCAGAGAGTTCAGACCACAGTACTGCAGTACTGCTGCTTTACCACTCTGCGCCACGGGGCCGCTATGTAGCCAAAACCCTATGGCAAAACTTGTTTCTACTGTAGAGTTTTTGCCCAAATACCAGCATTGCCCAGATGTTGCTGGGATGATGACATTACTTCCTATGTGACTCTGGCTCTGAGGCCTTGGCCTTTCTCCTGGTAAGTCCCCCCACTGGCCAGCTGATGGGGGCGGCAGGGCCTAACAAGTGTGGACCCTTGCCTCCACCAAGGGGCTGGCAACCTTACTGACAGCAACATTATGTATTAGAAGACAGCAGTGTAAATAAGTAGTGGATTGCATCAAACCAGGGGTCATTTTGTAGAAAAATAGGTGCTGGAGCTCATCCAGGGATTGTTATGCAACAGCATTACTATTCAATGGATAAGGAGGTGGAACTCTCAGAAAGTTACAGGAGCTGTGCTCCTTTGAGCTCCCACTGAATCTGAGGCCTGCATCAAACACACACCCAGATTCTTTCAGCTAAACTGCTGTCAGAGTGGGGGTGGGGTAGTCCTTTTTAAGTTTTATGAGTTCTTATGTGTGCATCACAACTTTTAAAGGCATCCATTTTTAAGCAATGAATTTGGCCATGGCCTCGCATCAATAGATGAGGTGGAGAAATCTTGTGAAAAGAGTAGGTAGGTAGGTAGGTACGTAATTTTATTTATATCCCGCCCTCCCCGCCGGAGCAGGCTCAGGGTGGCTAACAACATCATTCAGTTATACAAAAAACAAAGTTACATTTAACATTAAAATTCTGATAAATTTAAAATTAATTAATTAGTTAATAATAAAAGTGCTAATGCTGCTTGTTCTTTTTTATGATGGCGGTAATCATTAGCAACTACTTTCTTCGTAAGCGAAAGCCAGTCGGAAGAGGAAGGTCTTGCAGGCCCTGCGGAATTGTTCAAGGTCCCGCAGGGCCCGCATTTCCTCTGGAAGTTGGTTCCATAGGTTCGGGGCTACAGAGGAGAAGGCCCGATTGCGGGTGCATTGCAGCTTCACCTCTCTTGGTCCGGGGGTGGTCAACAAGTTTTTTCCAGCTGACCTCAGTGCTCTCTGGGGTTCATATGGGGAAAGACGGTCCCTAAGGTAGACAGGTCCTCGACCATATAGGGCTTTAAAGGTAATGACCAGCACTTTGTAACGAACCCGGAATATAACCGGCAGCCAGTGCAGCTCGCGCAGCCCAGGCCGTATGTGCTCCCATTTAGGGAGCCCCAGCAACAGTCTGGCTGCTGCGTTCTGCACCAGCTGTAGCCTCTGGGTTCGGTACAGAGGCAGCCCCATGTAGAGGGCATTACAGTAATCCAGTCTCGAGGTGACCGTTGCATGAAGTACCGTTGCCAGGTCTTGGCGCTCTAGGAAGGGAGCCAACTGCCTTGCCCGCCTCAAATGGAAAAAGGCTGACTTGGCAGTGGCTGCTATCTGGGCCTCCATTGATAATGAAGGCTCCAGTAGAACTCCCAGACTCCTAACCCGGTGCGCCGCTTTCAGCGGCGCCCCGTCGAAGACTGGCAGAGGTATTTCCTCTTCCCGGGCGCCCCGACCCAGACAAAGGACTTCTGTCTTCGCTGGATTCAGTTTCAGCCCACTCTCCCTCAACCACGTTGCCATATCCTGCAAGGCCCGGTCTAAATTCTCAGGGACGCAGTCAGGCCGGCCGTCCATCAGCAGATAGAGTTGGGTGTCATCTGCATATTGATGGCATCCAAGTCCATATCCCCTGGCAATCTGGGCAAGAGGGCGCATATAGATATTGAATAATATTGGTGAGAGAACTGCCCCCTGAGGCACTCCACAATCCAGTGTGCGCCTCCGGGACTGCTCGCAACCAATTGCCACCCTTTGTCCCCGATCCTCGAGGAAGGAGGAGAGCCATTGTAAGGCAGACCCCCTCACCCCTATATCGGCGAGGCGGCGGGTCAGTAGCCGATGGTCGACCGTGTCGAACGCGGCCGACAGATCTAACAACATCAGCACCGCCACACCGCCCCGATCCAGATGCCGTTGGAGATCATCTACCAGGGCGACCAGTACTGTCTCCGTCCCATAACCCGGGCGAAAGCCGGACTGGCAAGGGTCTAGGATGGAAGCGTCATCCAGAAAGCTCTGCAACTGCGACGCCACTGCCCTCTCTATTATTTTACCTAAAAACGGTAAATTAGAGACCGGTCAGTAGTTTGCCAATTCGGCCGGGTCTGCTCTACTTTTTTTCAAGAGGGGTCGGACCAAAGCCTCTTTCAGGGATGATGGAAAGCGCCCCTCCAAGAGGGATCTATTTATGATGTCCCGTAGAGGACATTCAAGCTCCCTCAGGCAGGATTTAATTAGCCAGGAGGGGCATGGGTCCAGATCGCAAGTTGTAGGGCGCGCAGAGGAGAGAATTCCGTCAACTTCCTCCAGGTTGAGCGGGTCGAAGTGATC
Source organism: Heteronotia binoei (assembly GCF_032191835.1). Classification (NCBI taxonomy): domain Eukaryota; kingdom Metazoa; phylum Chordata; class Lepidosauria; order Squamata; family Gekkonidae; genus Heteronotia; species Heteronotia binoei. The sequence goes on from NC_083224.1 coordinate 60,672,829, forward strand.
CAGAGTTAGATCAGAAGACAGGCATGGGGCCTCGGGCTCATGTACTGTATCTAAGGTGATGGGCAGGTCCTGGCGGAGCGACGTGATTTTGTCTGCAAACAATTTCGCAAAAGCCTCACAGCCTATTTCTAATTCTCTAACGTTTGGTCTGCCCTGGGGCAGTGTAGTTAAGTGTCCAATTATTTTAAACAATTGTGCCGGGCGCGAATTTGCAGACGCAATCTTGGCCGCGAAGATAGGTGGCCGCGAGTATAGGTGGACAGGAGTGGAATGAAAGAAAGGTAAATGCCAGACAAAGTCAAATACTATCTCTTTGACCAAAGCTGGGTTGGCTTTATCTGGGTTGGCCTAAGAGGCAAAAAACCCCATGCCCACTGAATCAGTGGCTCCTAAAAAGAAGTGATGTGCAGGATATCTGTTCTGAGCAATCACAGAACCCGGTTCCAGACTAGTTACAGAAGCATTAGCTATTTCTGCTGGACAAGAGTTTTCAAGCAGTCTTCCTTTCATGGCCGCACATCTTGGTTTTCTCCTGCCATTGATTCTCTCATCAGAGGTTGAAGCCAGTCAGAAAAGAAAAACACCATATTTGGTAATGTGGAGAGGAAGTTCAGCCTTCAAAGTCCCATATTTGGTAGCAAGGTAGAGAGCCAGTTACTACTGTGGCATTCCTAGGGGAGCTGCTGTGTTTGTTTTTGCATTCTTCAAGAGTAAGACATTTTTTTCAGGCAATGAGGCATGCTGTCGCTTCCTGAGACTTTAAATGTTGAGCAGGATGAGGATTTATGCTGTTGGCGATCACAAGGGATGTTATTGAACTCTCTTAAGGGATATTATCGAACTCAATACTTTTTTAAAAGTCCTTTGGAATTAGAAGGAAAATCAGAGAACAATTATTGGCTACTTAAACAACTGGCTGTTACTTTGACCTCTCTCACCCTTACCACTGTCCTCTTCTTCCCACCTCACCATTTGGGGCTGTTATAACTTCCATAGTCAGAGAGTACATTAGGATGAACTATGTAACTGTGCTCAGGTTATAATGTGTATTTAAAGAGGTACAATGTGCATAGACATGAAGACAGTAGCCCTGTTTACAAATTACAGTGAACATACATACAAACCATGAATAGTGTACATTTGATTTTTCTTTATATGGATGTTGAATAATTCTCATGTTACATTCAATGTATGTACAGCTGAATGTGTGGTTTGAGCTGCACATTTATCCAGGCGCTGGTACCCAGTGTCATCTGTAAAGTGAATGTGTTGATTCTTTCTTACAAACAGATGTTTGTGCATTCAGTGTAATTTGGCTAGTGACAGTGCTGGACACTGCATGATTTTAAAAATCTGCACTCCTGACAATCTTTCAATGACTTGCTGATGAAGTAACTGGATTTCTTGACAATTCTTTGCACCTTAAGTCCATGTCTGGCGTGGTCAATACCTGCCAATGCATAATATTTACAAAGTGTATACTTTTTGGACTGACCAAGTTGTAAAATCATTTTTTTATTGTATCCATTGTGGAATATTGCACCTGATGGGCTTATTACTCAAGACTCAATTCAACAGGATCTTTTATATGATACCTATAAATTTGACCTCCTGAACTGATTAACTATTTCCCCCTTATCTGTTATTTACTGCATTTGTGGATCCTGCTTGTCAGCTTTCCTTTATGAAATAATCATCATCTGAACTGACGAGTGTATAAGAAAGGAAGAGCTGGACACACCCAACATTTAATTGACTTCATAGGTGCTGATGTTGACTATCCAGAAATCTCCCCAAGCTGTCTATTTAGAAACCAGGTCTGTTCTTAGAACTCATGGGTAATGTTTGATTGTCTCTTTTCTGTTTCTGCAGTGGTCTGTAAGAAGAATCTGGACAGCACAACAGTGGCTGTTCATGGAGAAGAGATCTACTGCAAGTCATGTTATGGCAAGAAGTATGGGCCAAAAGGCTATGGATTTGGACAGGGAGCAGGGACCTTAAGCATGGACAAGGGGGAAGCACTGGGGATCAAACATGAAGAGTGAGTTGACATCTTTTATCATTTTTCCCCTGCTGCTTACTAAGAAAAGAGTCCCATTTTATTTGTCATAATCAGTAAACAATGTTTTTATTTCATGCTTAGTCACAAAGTAGAGGATCACTGAAGTCCCTATAATTCAAAGTTTGTGCTGACCCAAAACTGTTTTTAAAGTTTAATTATCTAAATAAACATCCAGTTTAAAGCTAAATAATTTTGGAATCCTTGCCTGTTTCCAAGTTAATTCTGGATTCCAAATGCCAGCTTGGAACAAAGCCCTAACATCACATTAGGTTGCAAACCCGTGCAGATATGCTAACATGGTTGCAAAGCAGAGTGGGAAGTGGTTTTTAAAAGACAGAAGAAGTGGGTGGGGAAATAGTGCTGAACTGTTATGTTGCTTTTCTCCTCATTGCATTTTCCCCAGCTAGACTCCCAAGACCTGAAGCAAGCTCCATTAGAAGAGGTGTGGCTGGGGGGTGGGGAAGGCAGCTTGGCGGCCAAATGCGTCTGAAAACTACTTAAGGTTCTCTACCTTGAAAAGTGTATTCAATCAGTGTAATGGGCAGTACACCAGCAAAAGAGAGGCTATCTTGAGTCTGCAACACCGGGAACACTGACTAATGGATCAAGCTCCAGATACCTTCCGGAATCCAAGTTGTTTTCACATAAAATAGCTGGTTTGCATCCACTGCAGGCTCCTTGATGGCTGCTGTGTTGAGCATGTGGTTATGCTCAGTTACCTTGTTGAGTCCAGGAGCCTCATCCAGCCAAGTCTCTGGATGTAAACAAATTCAGTAGCCTCATTCAGATGTTCATGGAACTTTGTTTGACTTTCCATTCAATAATGAAAGATTAAGATCTCTCTTGGCCTGAACCACTCACGTATAGCTTCAGTGCCCCTAGAGTTCTAATGGACTTCCCCCACCCCTTAGTCACAACCTGTCCTGGCTCATCCACAACTCCTACATACATATTCACAGAATGACTGTCTCCCTTTCTGGATTCCTAGGCAACAACCCCATTATCCCACCAACAATCCCAACGCATCCAAGGTAGCACAGAAAGTGGGAGGTGCTGATGGCTGTCCCCGCTGTGGTCAGGCTGTATATGCTGCTGAGAAGGTGGTTGGAGCTGGGAAGGTAAGGCTTTGGTCTTGGTGGTAGCAGAAACTGAAGGCTGGGGTATTAGTTTAGTTCGGTCCATAAAGCAGAAGTAAAACATAAACAAAGTACAGGAGTCACAGCTAGTACTTTTTTTTTTTTTGCTGTTAACTCGTAGCTGACTTACGGCAGCTTACTTATGAAAATGGGTTTCAAGGCAAAAGATGTTCAGAGGTGGTTTGCCATTGCCTGCCTCTGCATTATGACCCTAGTATTTGTTGGTAGTCTCCTATTCAAATACTGACCATGGTCAACCCTCCTTATATGGAGGTTGAGCAAGCTTGGGCTATCCAGGTCAGGGCTGAGTACCAACACAAACCCATAGGCTGCCCTGTTTATTTTGAGGGCTCTGAACTAATAATATTAAAAAGAGGTACCATTAATCTCAGCCTTGTCCCTCATTTTGTAGTAATGTGTAGCTGGAGGAGAAAAAGTATATTTCCCACTTCCATTCAACTGACTAGAACTTGCAGGGGAGAGAGGGAGTGGAACTGCAGTGATATAATGTGATGTGCATTTTTCCCAACTGTATATTTCTGGAAAGATGTAGGGAGAGGCAAGGCTCATTTGTTTCTCTGTATACATACATAATAAGCGACCCCGTGGCACAGAGTGGTAAAGCAGCAGTACTGCAGTACTGTGGTCTGAACTCTCTGCTCACGACCTGAGTTCGATTCCAGCAGAAGCTGGATTCAAGTAGCTGGCCCAAGGTTAACTCAGCCTTCCATCCTTCTGAGGTCAGTAAAATGAGTACCCAGCTTGCTGGGAGGAAAGTGTAAAAGACTGGGGAAGGCAGTGGCAAACCACTCCGGAAAAAGTCTGCCATGAAAATGTTGTGAAAGCAACATCACCCCAGAGTCAGAAACGACTGGTGCTTGCACAGGGGACCTTTCCTCCCCCCACCCCCCAATACATACATAAACTTTATTGCATTCACTCATAACGTAAGCAAACAGCACCAAGAACAGCATCAAGAAAAAGAATACAATACCATAATCTCAGTACCAGTTAAGAATTTTGGTGTCCATTTAAAGTGTATAAAATGTATAATAATTGTTAAAATCATATTAACAGTTTAAAATTATACAATGAATTTAGTCAGTAAACATAATACATAACCTAGCATGAGCTAGGGTGTGCACTTGAAAAAAGAATCAGTATTTTTTATATTCAGATTTCAGGAATGGGTTCCATACCAGTATGTCGGAGTATTCACGTCCCCCATACCATTTCAGCATTCTGATTCAGCCTCTCCTCCCTTCTGAATGTTTTTTTTTTTTGATCTTATGGGGGGATTCTTTCTGGGAGGCTGAGATGGCTGTTTTTCAAGCAAATGACACCAAAACTGCAGGGGACCTAGCCCTGCCTCTCTACTAGACAACCCTCCAAATTTCAAGTGAATTGGATAAAGGGGCTCAATGCAACAGGCCCCCAGACATCCTACTTGTCTTCATTGTTTCCTATGGGGGAAAAAAATTCCATGCTTTCTCTGGGACAAAGAAGCCAATAACCAAACACACAAGAGCAACTGCTGGCCAAAAGTCTGCAGATACAAACAGAAGCAACAGTGGCTGCAAAACCTGCCAAATGGAAGGGAAAAAAAGGCCTAGGAGCCTTAAAATATTGGTCTTCAATATTCCTAAATATTTCCAGAAACATTTGGCACCCAGATACCAATATTCCAAGAATTCCAGATATCAGTCCCAAATATTACTTCATACGATACCTGAATATACCCAAAATACTGATAATATCCAAGCACCACATCCTTACATGGGTTTTACCTCTTCCATTATTCTTCTAAAAAGAAATATAGCGTCCAGCAAATGCCCTTCTAGTATTTTGCAGAAAGAAGACCCATGGTACCTTAGCAGCTAACTAGATATTGTGGCACAATCTTTTATAGGGAAGGTCCTATTTCATCAGGTATAGGCACTGAGGAGTGTTATGAGGGTTTATATGTGCTTAATCTTTATCATACACTTGACCTCTGAAACACTTTGCAATAGATTATGATAAAGGAATTATAACTAGTGCTAAACAAATACATGGCATAGTAGACCACCAACTTCCTACATGTGAATTATCTAATTAATACTACCTGCACTCTAATAACTATTCCTTGTGTTGTCTGTAGTCATGGCACAAATCCTGTTTCCGATGTGCAAAGTGTGGAAAAAGCCTGGAGTCAACTACTTTGGCTGATAAGGATGGTGAAATATACTGCAAAGGTATATATTTTCAGATACCTTGCTTAGGTTGGGTAGCCTTTGACAGGTCACCAGGCAGCTGCCAAGTAGAATGTAAATATGTAGCATATTATATCCCTCTCCAGATGCTTGCAGAGACCTATGATATAAAACTGTGGCAAAGAATGCTGTTAGGTTCCATGAACAGTTCCTCAGACATTTATTTAAAAATCTGGATACCTGTTCTGTTCTCACCTATGCCATTGATTTGCAGTCTGGCTGCAAAGCAGAGTGATCCCTTTCTTCTTCAGAGTGTCCACTGAGAGATAATTTTTAATGAGACTTACAGTCCAGTCCAGTCCTATTCTATGTTCTCTTTTTCAAAAATCTGTAGTGTATGACAAGTTAACCTTTTCTCATCTGTTCTAGCTCATACTCTGTGACAGCCTCTGTTTGCACAAGTACTAATTGTTTCTTTCTACCTCTCTTCTGCAGGCTGCTATGCTAAGAATTTTGGACCCAAGGGCTTTGGTTTTGGGCAAGGGGCAGGAGCACTTGCCCATGCCCAGTAAGGAGGTGGACTGTTTGCTCTGAAATCTTCATTCCAGTGGTCAGTGCTTTACCAGTGCTGAGCTTACCCAGACTGACCCTCTAAAAGGACTGCTAATGTATTATTAATGCAGTAACAGTACCTGCTACTTTCCAGTGTTTTCTCTGGTCCACCTCCTTGTTTGCTAGCTGGCCAAACTAGTATGACTCTCTTCTATAGGCTCTTGAAGACACTTAAAAAGTTCCAAATTGCTGTGATTGGCTAGAACTCACCACAGATAGCTTTAGCACAATGGCCTCCTTTAGCACGGATTCATGCTTACAATCACAGCAGAAGCTATAACTAGCAAGGAGCATAGCTGTCTTTGTCTAAAAATACTGCCACAGTTTCCTCAAACACTCCCCCCACCTCCACTGGGAACAGGGATGTACTGGGACATCAAACCACATGTTAACAGGCAACACAAATTGATATGCAAAATATTGAAGCTGATAAAAAGTTACTTAGGATAGCAAGAATGAAAAGTGGGAAAGGATAAAACTAGCTGAGCATGCAAAAGGTACAAGAAGAGAAGGCAAAATTAAGCATGTAAATAAAGCACATTTATTAAGCTTGGAGGAATGAACAGAATAAATTTTAAGTATTTCATTTACAGCTACTATGTTGATATATATTGTAGCAGCCACTGCTGTAGGCTTCTTTCCTCTTTTGGACAATGATGGCATTTAAAAATACATGCCCAGAAGTGATGCTATACAGCTGCCTTTCCCAGTGGCTTTGCTATCATACCTCGAAGGCATGCAAACTTGGAAGCAGCCAGCAAAAGCTGCTACCTTTGATTCCATCTCGGTGTAGCTCTCCTACAGCAACAGGGAACATTTGGGCAGCAATCATAAGCAGGTTTACTTAGAAGTAAGTCCCATTTTATTCAGTGGGGCTTACTCTCAGGAAACTGATTAGAACTGTACCTCTAAGGATCTAAAAATCCAGTTTACTTATACATGCTTTGTCATCCTTCTTGTCTGTGTCACTTCCTTCTTGAGCAATGGAAATGTTTCATGAGATCAATTTCACTTTCCTCCTCCCAGTGTGGACATAGTGTCTTTTTCAGTCATGGAGGCTTCAGGAGAAAGGGAAAAGCTCTGTTTGTATTACATCAGCCTAGAGCTGCACATACCTGAATTATCCTTTCCAAATCCAGCCTGCAACACAGGATTCATCCCATTTCCAGCAAATGATTAACATACTAGAAGAATGAAGCTAGTAATTAAACCAAACTACAGCATGCCATTAGCAGAGAAAGAAACTAAAGTGGCTTAGTGTCCTTTTAAATTGCAGACATTTTGTGATTATGGAAAGTAATCTAAATAAACTAGTACAAGGTATATTAACGCACTCAGTAATGTTACAGTTGCCTCTATAAGGCAGGACTTGAATTTTCAAGGTCTTGCGTGTTTGTGGCCTTGTTATTTTTTCTGGGTTTTTTTAAAAAAACAGAGAAAGTACTTAGTTGTTTGTTTTTCATATTAAAATGAGCCCAAATAATGGTAAATTGTTCTGGTGTGAGCTAAATACACACATCTCTTCCTTTAGGACATAGCCTGAACAATATTTTAATTTGTTCCTTCCTCCCAAGGCGATTAGCATGGAATTAGATTAAAATTCTGTTGTTCTGCACACATCTGTTACAAGCATGTCAAAGAGATTGTAATAATAGATTTTTACAATGTTCCTTCCATACAAGAACTGTTCAAAGATTATTCTGTCTATTCAATAAAGCTGTTAACAGGCATCAGTTTGTCTGGTCACTTTTGATGAGGAAACCTACCATTCATGAATCCATCTGCAGGAAAGCTTTAGATGTTACAACTATGAAAGATCTGAGCAGGTAATGCAATCTAAACTAAATTCAGGAGAAACAACTGTCCTTCAAGACTTTTAAATCTGTCATTGCTGCTAAGTATATGGATCATGAAGCAAGTTGTGATTGGCAATGTTGGTAAAATAAGAGTGGGCCAGCTAAGAATTTTAGACATGGCTTTGCAGGTGACTTGATGTCTTCCATAGGAGGGAAGCTGACCAGTCTGTCTTCAGAAGTCACCAGGGTTCTTGTAGCTCTTCAGCTTTTTCTGAAAAAGGGAGTTCTTGTACAGGGCTTTCATCAGAGAGAAGAGGAACCAGCATACTTGTTGTTTTTATCTCTGGACCTGACATACCCCTAGGGACTTTTGTACTGGATCCTAGCTTGTCTACTTTATGGCAGATGGGACCAAGTCAGGCCTATATTGATCACATAATCCACAGGGGGATGTTTACAGAGGTTTCTCTCATGCCACATTTACTTAAATTGAGATCGTCACCTTTCTTCAGCCTAAAGACTTGCCATGAAGGAAAGAGCAGCTATTTAAAATGATTAATTTTTAATGCCAAAGGAAAATCCATCAATGCTCTACCTTTCCCTTGTCCCACCATACTAAATCCATTTTCACCTCTCTGCTTGCTCCCAGGAAGCCTGTTTCCCATTTATCTCCCAAGCCTGTACCTCTTCAGTCAGTGAACTGTTACTAATGCTAGCCTGTAAGTTTTCCTTTCAGCAACCATGTATGAGACATCTCTCATGTCATAAATATGAGGAAAAGGTAACAATCCACTCCATAATAGCTTTTTTACATATGTGTGCTAGAGATTTTATTTTTAGATTTGGTGCTGAAGTGGAAACAGAAGCTCCCATTCAGACACACTGTAAGCTCACATTGGAGCCAGCTCTGTCTTTCACTAGCTCTCTATTCGACTGCTTGCTGCCCTCTGCTGATACGAGTTCTGAAAACTTCATGCATCAGATTGACATGGGCATGGAAGATTACCAATGTCTACTGTAGCTCTACCCAAATGTAGAGTTGAAATGTCAACATTTTGGAAATGACAAATTCTTTGAGCTCAGCCTTTGTGGTGGATTATATATTTAAAACATTTTAAAGCCTGTCTTTCCCCCAGAAATCAAGGACCCAAAGCACGTAGTAATAAAATGTATGCACCAAAACATATTCTAAGACTAACAGAGTTAAAGTAATAGGTAGAATATTTTTAAATTCAGGAGAAACAACTGTCCTTCAAGGCCCACAAAAACACCCACTCAGGATGCAGAAACCTCTTCAAATAAGTTCTGTTTCATAATCACTCCAAAACTAGGAGAGATGCAGACCTCCTAATTTCCTCTGGAAGACTTCCACATCATAATGCCCACAGATAAAGCCTGCAAGTAAGCAGCAGCCCTTGTGGGAGTCAGAATGACCAAAAAACATTGTTGCACTGAGCAAAGCTGACACACAGGCTTTTATTGGGAGATAACAGTAAATGAAGCAAAATTAAATTAATGACAGCCAGAATTGGGCTGCTAGTACTAGTCAGCAGACATAGCAACCCACTGGAATGTGTGAAATATGATAGGCATTTCACACTATGGCCTGTACTTTGCTCCAGTGAAGTGACTTACATGCTACACTCTTGTGATTAGACCGCAGGAGACTCTTTAAGTTTTTAGACCACGCCTGCATAATGTAAGACTATGAACCAACTGCACCCCTCCTTACTTGCAGCCTCATGGAGGAACTACACAACAAAGAAAGGAGAAAGGCAGTACTAGAGAAGAGGCAAATTCCACAAAATGATAAACAATGACAGTTGGGAGAATCAAGGTCTTACAAAAGGAAAAGGAACTCCATCTAGGAGATTAAAGATACCACCTCTTGTCTCTGAGAAAGGGTATTATAACACTTGATAATTATTTGAGGGATTTCAGTAAATAGAACAACTTCATTTAGCACCTTTTGAGATTTGAATCTTCACAAGAATTTCAAATGCCCATTGTTTACAGCCTGTTCCCATCTCTGTGGGAGCAACTAATGCCCATCCCAGTCCATAATAAGTGGGAGCAAGGATAAGGATATCTTTGTCTATGCCACTCCTCCTCTCCCTGCCTTCAGAGGCTCATGGGTCACGTCAACTTTCCAGCTTGTTTCAGCCAGTTTCAGCCAGTCAGCCACACTGTGTGGTCTACCTGCATCAGAGGAGAGCCAGTTTGGTGTAGTGGTTAAGTGTGCGGACTCTTATCTGGGAGAACCGGGTTTGATTCCCCACTCCTCCACTTGCATCTACTAGCATGGCCTTGGGTCAGCCATAGCTCTGGCAGAGGTTGTCCTTGAAAGGGCAGCTGCTGTGAGAGCCCTCTCAGCCCCACCCACCTCACAGGGTGTCTGTTGTGGGGGAGGAAGGTAAAGGAGATTGTGAGCCGCTCTGAGACTCTTCGGAGTGGAGGGCGGGATATAAATCCAATATCTTCTTCTTCTTCAGTGCTACTAACTGTGCTGAGGAGTGAAAGCCTTCTATGTGTTGCTCCCACCAAACTCAGTGAAGAGGAGTGGAGATAAGGAATGGAGAGTCCTGTTGAATGAATAGTGTGCAAGCAAGCTCAAAGTGCCTCTAATAGGCTATCAGTAACCATGGAACAACCAGATCTTTTCCAAAACAAGGTTTAGAATATAATTAAGGAAATATAGGGATACAAGAATTGAAAGGTACTTAAGCATGTGACAGGAGCTGAGAAGCATTCAGTTCAGGCAGATTTGTCCCAGAGGGTTATAGTTTTAAAATTCATGGAGGTGTGGGACACCAATGGCTACCGATCATTAGTGGGTCAGTCTCCTGCCCAAAGTGTTGCCCACTCATTACCATAGCATGATTAAGAAAAGCCTTGATTCCGCTTTCTCCAAAGCAAAGAATTGCAAGCTCCTGAAATCACTGCCAAGGCACATGTTTAGCAAAGATGGAATTGGGGCAGACAGCACACACCTTGTTAACAGTATCAGACAAGTGCCTTTTGAACATTACAGTACTTTGTGACATGCTGATTTGGGGAGGCAAAGGTATAGAATTCTTCCAATTTCCAGAACTCTGGCATCCCAAAATATTACATGTGCATGAAAATACTGCAGTGATTGGGTATATTGGGTGAGGTGATTGCTAGTCAATGAAATGATATTACTGAATACATGGGCACACTTGCACACGTAAGATAACAGGCATAGGAATTCCTAGGAAGCTGGACATTCCCTATGTTTGATCATCAACTACTACTGTAATTCTGCTAATTTTGGCACCTTGCACTCAGGATTTTAAAAAAGTTTGAGAATTAAAACAAGAGCTTAATGATCATTAGAGGTGGGGGTACATTTCATTCTATAGGAAGAAAACTGAGCACAGGTTTTATGGAAAATGTGACGTTGAATGCAGTGACAGAATTTTAGTGTAATATGACTGTGCAAAATTCCATCAAAATCCATGCGTATGAAGCAACCCAGCATGGAATTCTTAGAAGCAACTTGGAGTTAGGGAGAACTTGGCACATGTGAACATGGTACACAGAACACTGACCAGAGGGAAACCAATGAAACCTAGAACCCAAGATATACTGAGAGAAACAGAGCATAAAGATGAACCCCATTCTCCAACTATGAGATGAAGTGAAAGCATCTTGTGTCATTAGGCTCAGAAGCTCCAGAAGCAAATAGGATATAATGGGGATGCCTTGCTGTTTCAGCTACAATGCCAAAATGCTTACTGATAGCCCCAGTGCTGGTCATGCAGAAAAATGTTTCTGGGGCTTCCAATGAGAAATCATGGCAGGCTGACATCTCTGACTGAGCAGAGAAGCACCATGGCCAAGAACACTGGCTGAGAGTAATCTGAGATTTCTGGCTGATGTAATCTCTCTGGATGAAAGGGAGATTTTAAAATAACTCATACATCCTCTTCTAGACAGCAGCTCCCAGTGAGTAAACTGCAGAAATTGAGGGGTCCCCCCCCCCAGTTTGTTCATGGTCTGAACAGCTGGGAGGCCTGGAAATACATCTATGCTCACAATTCCTGTGTAGCCTTAACATTAAACCTCACTATTGATTTTATAGACAAAGAGAGATTTCCTCTACAGCAAAGATAAGACTCCTTATGGTGAGATAAGCTTTTTAAAAAGATTAAGACAAAAAGGGCCTTTAAGGACTTAATAATTTAAGAATTCATTGGAAAAAGCTTAACAAGGAGAAGACACAAGAAAGTTTTAAAATGGAATAAGGGCACAGTTATTTCATTATTATTTTTACCTTTTTCCAAAAGTGCTTTGGGATAAAGTTGCTAGTTGAAGAACACCAGACTGGCTTTACATGACATTATTTTATGTTTATTATTTAAGAGTGTACCTAATTGGAGGACTTGCCATAACAACAGATAAGTTGCCTTGTTGTCATGGTGATTTGGCTAGATGCTGTGAAATGTAAAAGTGTTAAAACTACAGAAAATGTTTTCCTTTTATCTCTTTGCTTCTGGATTTTAATTGACAATGGCAGCTACAAGGAAGAGTGGTTTGATTGATCAGCCCCTTGAAAAAACAGTTAAACTGAATTGCTTCAGAAATTATTTGATCAGATAGGTAACTTGAAAAAATGAAAGAAGAGATGAAGGAAAAGATTAAAAGGTTGGGAACCTCTATAAAGCAAAAATCTGGAGATATAAAGCAAATCAAAGATAAAGTGGAAACTTTAGAGATTAAGACAGCATCTATAGACCAAAAGTTGGCAACAGGACTAGATAATTTTGCGTTACTGGAGTTTGGAAATTTTTTTTGTTTAATATTCGGATCTATTCCAGAAATTTCTAATGAAGTTCATAGAATCACAGAGTTGGAAGGTACCTCCAGGGTCATCCAGTAAAGCCTCCTGCACAATGCAGAAAATCCAGAAATACCTCTCCCCCAAACACATACATCCTCAGTGACCCCTGCTCCATGCCCAGAAGATGACAAAAACCTCCAGGATCCCTTGTCAAAGAGGCCTGGAGAAAAATTGCTGACTGACCTCGAAACGGCAATCAGCCTTTCCCTGGGTGTGTAAGAAAGGGCCACAAGAACTAAGCACTGATTCAACCCTTTGTGCCCTCCTTCTCATAATCTGCCTAATTCACAGAATCAGCATTGCTGTCAGATGGCCATCTAGCCTCTGTTTTAAAACCTCCTCCAAAGAAAGAGAGCCCACCACTTCCCAAGAAAGTCTGTTCCACTGAGGAACTGCTCTGTCAGGAAGTTCTTCCTAATGTTTAGCTGGAAACTCTTTTGATTTAATTTCAACTCATTGGTTCTGGTCCTACTTTCTGGGGCAACAGAAAACAATTCTGAACCATCCTCTATATGACAGCCTTTCAAGTACTTGAAGATGGTGATCATATCACCTTCCAATTGTCTCCTCTTCAGGCTACACATACCCAGTTCCTTCAACCTTTCCTCATAAGACTTGGTCTCCAGACCCCTCATCATCCTCATTGCCCTCCTCTGGACAGGTTCCAGCTTTTCTATATCCTTCTTAAATTGTGGTGCCCAAAACTGAAAACAATACTCTAGGTGGGGTCTAACCAGAGCAGTGGAAAGTGATACCATCACTTCACATGATCTGGACACTATACTTCTGTTGATACAGACCAAAATTTAATTTGTCTTTTTACCCATCACATCACACTGCTGACTCATGTTCAGTGTACAGTCCACTAAGACCCCTAGATCCTTTTTGCACATACTACTGCCAAGACCAATCTCCCCCATCCTGTAATTATGCATTGGATTTTCCTACCTAAATGCAGAACTTTAAATTTATCCCTGTTAAAATTAATTTTATTTGTCTTACCCAGTTTTCCAGCCTGTCAAGATCTTCCTGTATCTGGTCTCTGTCTTCTACTGTATTTGCAACCCCTCCCTATTTAGCTATCTGCAGATTTAATAAGCATTTCCTCTATTCCTTCATCCAAATCATTTATGAAGATGTTGAACAAAACAGGCCTCAAGACAGATCCTTGAGGCACTCCACTTGTCACTCCTCTCCAAGAGGATGAGGAACCATTCACAAGCGCTCTTTCAGTGCAATCTGTCAACCAGTTACAGATCGACCTAACAGTAACAGAATCCAAACCACATTCTACCAACTTGTCAACAAGAATAGTATGTGGAACCTTATCAAAGGTCTTACTGAAATCAAGATAAACTATGTCTACAGCTTTCCCCTGATCCAGCAAGGTAGTAACTTTCTCAAAAAAGGAGATCAGGTTAGTCTGACATGACTTGTTCTTGAGAAATCCATGCTGGCTCTTAGTAATCACAGCCATCTTTTCTAAATGTTCCAGGACTGATTGTTTGATGATTTGTTTTAAAATTTTCCCAGTATAGACATCAAGCTAACAGGTTGGTAGTTACCTAGATCCTTCTCCCCCCCCCCCCCCCTCTCTTTAAGATGGAGAAAACATTTGCCTGCTGTAGTCTTCTGGCACCTCACATGTTCTCCAAGAATTCTCAAAAATAACGGACAGAGACTCAAAAATTACATTCACAAGTTCTTTTAGTACCCTTAGATGCAGTTCATCTGGCCCTGAGGACTTCATTTCATTTAAAGAAACTAGGTGTTTATGTACTACCCCTATGCTGATCCTAGGCTGCAACTCTCTTCCCTCATCATATGTTCTGGTTTTGCCACGTTGAACACTGTTTCCCTTATATGAGAAGATTGTAGGAATTGAACAGTTCTGCCCTTTCTTCATCACATGTTACAATTCCACTTTCCTGTCCTTGCAATGGGTCTACCATGTCCTTGCTCCTTTTCTTACTTGGAACATAAGAAAAGAACCCAGTTTTTGTTGTTTTTAGCATCTCTTGCTAGCCTAAGCTCAGACTGAGTTTTTGCTTCCCTAAATCTTTCTCTACAAGCACTGGTTATTTGTTTATATTCATCCTTGTTTATAAAACCCTTCTTCCATTTCCTAAATGAGTCTTTTTTTATTTCTCGAGTCTTTAGAGAGTTGTTTATGGAGCCACCTTAGCTTCTTTAGGCTCCTCCCATTTAACCTTCTTATAGGAATAATTTGTGATTCTGTCTTCAATATTTCACTTTTAAGAAGCTCCCACCCCCTCTTGAATTCCCTTCTCCTTAAGTATTTCTGATAATGGGATTTTACCTAGCATCACTCTAAGTTTGTAAAAATGTTCTTTCCTGAAGTCCAGCCTATATGTCTGACTATGTACAGCTCTTTCCTTCCTCAAGACTGTAAATCCCAAAATCACATGGTCACTACAATGCAGGGTGCCCACTACTTTCCCCTCATCAACCAGTTCTTATCTGGGAGAACCGGGTTTGATTCCCCACTCCTCCACTTGCACCTGCTAGCATGGCCTTGGGTCAGCCATAGCTCTGGCAGAGGTTGTCCTTGAAAGGGCAGCTGCTGTGAGAGCCCTCTCCAGCCACACCCACCTCACAGGGTGTCTGTTGTGGGGGAGGAAGGTAAAGGAGATTGTGAGCCGCTCTGAGACTCTTCGGAGTGGAGGGCGGGATATAAATCCAATATCATCATCATCATCTTCTTCTTCTTCTTCTTCTTCTTCTTCTTCTTCTTCTTCTTCTTCTTCTTCTTCTTCTTCTTCTTCTTCTTCTTCTTCTTCTTCTTCTTCTTCTTCTTCTTCTTCTTCTTCTTCTTCTTCTTCTTCTTCTTCTTCTTCTTCTTCTTCTTCTTCCCTGTTGGTGACAAGTCCAAGATGGGAGATCCCCTTGTTTCCTTCTCTACATTCTGGAAAATGAAAAAGAAAAGTCAGGAATTTATTTGACCTTTCATTTTTAGCAGAGTTGGACTTCCAGTAGATGTCCAAGTAACTGAAATCTCCCATGATCACTGTGTCCCATCTCTCTGACAACTTTGCAATCTGTTGTAGGAGCATCTCATCTAAGTCCTCTGCCTGGCTAGGTGGTCTATAGCAGTTTCTCCACCATAATGTCACTGTTATTTCTTACTCTTTTTATTTTTACCCAGAGACTTTCAGCTGAATTGCCACTTTTAGATTCATGTATTTCCTCACAAGCAGGGTCATTTTGTAGAAAAACAGGTAGTGGAGCTCATCCAGGGATTGTTATGCAGCTGCACATACAATTCAGTGGACAGGAGGTGGAACTCTCAGAAAGGTTCAGGAGCTGCACTCCTGAGTTCCCACTGAATCCGAGACCTGCTCGCAAGTATATACCTCCTTCACATATAATGCTATGCCTCCACCCTTCCTTATTTGTCTGTCCCTTTAAAATAAGTTGTACCCATCAATCCTAGTATTCCAATTGTGAGTGTCATCCCACCAAGTTTCAGTAATGCCTAGTAGGTCACAATCCCCTTCCTGCATTAGGACTTACAGTTCCTCCTGCTTGTTTCCCATACTCTGTGCATTAGTTCAGAGACTTCAGAATCCATGTTTTATGCATCCTGAGGTTTTTGTTTCCTTATGTACTTGCAAATTAATGTTACCTAGTGTATGCTGAAGCTGGGTTCAGGTAGCTGGCTCAAGGTTGACTCAGTCTTCCATCCTTCCGAGGTTGGTAAAATGAGTACCCAGCTTGCTGGGGGGAAAGTGTCGATGACTGGGGAAGGCAATGGCAAACTACCCCGTAAGAAGTCTGCTGTGAAAACATCATGATGCAATGTCACTCCAGAGTCAGAAACAACTGATGTTTGCACCGGGGACTACCTTTACCTTTTAGTGCCACTCCCCACAAAACTTTAGCATTCTTATTTCCAGTTATTGGCATCATACTAGGCTTTTAATTATTGTCTTGTTCCCCCATACCATTTAGTTTAAAGCCCTCCCTATTAAGTTAGCAATGCTCTTACCAAACACCTTTTTCCTTACCTTTGTGAGGTACAAACCATCTCCCGATAGAACAATTACATCTCAAAAGCATAAACCATGGCATGGTCCAAAATCCAAGTTTTTACAGAAAGGATTGTTAAAATTTTGGCAATTATTTTGGATTTGGAAGAAGATATGGATTCTGAAATTGACAAAGTTTATTGAATAAATTTTAGATTTGCCAGTACAAGAGATGTCCCAAGGGACACTTTGGTGCATTTTGTGAGGAAGAAGGCAAGAGATCAAGTCTTGCAACAGCATTTTTATACAAGCCTGAAAATGGATAACACATATATAATTGTACTGAAAGAAATACCAACTATAATTCTATGTAAAAGAAAAGAATACACCTTCCTAACTGTCATAATCCACTGAGTTTCTCATGGTCTAATGAGGTAGCCTACTTGGATTGTCTTTTTTCAGTGCTCACTAGTTTGTTCAAATTAATGTGTTTCCCTCTCAGACCTAGATGCCCTCTTCACTTGCCACTTATGAGAGGAGCCCTAAATACATAATAAAACAGAGAATTTTATTGAGAGTGCTGGAATGACTGGAGGTACCTTCACAAAATTTCACTTTATGCAACCCTTAAAATGACAACAAAATTTTCAGACAGTGGCGTTGGCAAGCCTTTGTTTGCACAGCTTTTTAATATAAAGTACTCCAGCCTCCAAAACTGCCTTTCCTTTCTGTGGTCCTTTCCACCCATACCTCTTCTATTTTCTTGGCTCCTCTCTCTAGGCAAATGGCTCCACGAGACACTAGCCATCTGCTATTCTGCCTTCCTTCCTTCTCTACTTCCTGTGAACACCCTTGCAGCCTCCCATATCTTTTTTGACTCCAAGACCTTTTACTCCACCCACAGCTATCCCTCTTTGTTAAACTACCCCATGTATTGTCCTTTTCCTTAGACTTCCTTACTCCATCCATCTTTCCCTTAAGTGCCTACTTCTCAGTCCACTGTATATTCTATTCCCATCCTATTTCTTTGCTCACTGTCTAGCTGTCTTGCCAGTGGTAAGGGTAGGGTGTAATAAATCTTCCCTCCTCTCCCACAGTACTTGTTTACTCTCATGCAGTGAATACTATTGTAGCAGTATACTAATTGCAGGACTACTGTGAGAGTAAACTGCTGTTGTCCCTCAGACAAAGGTGAACATTCACAATCAAACATGTCTCTAGGTTGAGGAGGAGGAGGAAAAGGAAGAAGAGGAGGAGGAGACTGGATTTATACCCCTCCCTTCACTCAGAGTCTCAGAGGCTTATAATGTCCTTTCCCTTCCTCTCCCCACAATAGACACCCTGTGAGTTAGGTGAGGCTGAGAGAGCTCTTTTGAGAACTGTCACAACAAAGCATAGTCTTACCTTATCCAATGCGGGATACTGGATCCAGAGTATCCCAGCCCTACACTGTATACAATAAGTTTCAACTATAGCACAGTCAACAAAACTGGCATAGCAGTTTGGACACCTCTATCCTGCTAGATGTTATCAGCTGTTTTTAAAAAATACAGCCAGTTATTAGGTTAGCATCATTACAGCAACACTCACTTTCACACCTCTGTTATTAGTCTAAGGCAAACACTTTTCTGACTCATCATTTATCAGGCTGTCTATGGAGGTTTAATTGATTCCTCTGGGCATTTGTGTAGAACATGCTGTTTCCCAGGCTCTGTAGGCTCTCTGGCCTCTCTTCAGTGCTTCTCTGAGTGAAAGAATCAAAACTCCTTCTCAGAGACATTTGATTTCTCAGTACCTATGGCAGTGAATGGTGCAACAATTTCTACCTTTAACTTTTGACAAAGAGGAAAAAAGATTAAATCAGATGAGAAGGGCCATAGCTGAAATTAGATCACAATAGATTACATTCCATTTTATAACCAAAGTATCCCAAACTTATATTAACCACCTCACATTGTCAGCATACTGGGAAAAGAAGTTTAGGACATTTTCTTTAAACTCCTAGCTTCCCTCAGCAAAATTCTCTTGCCTCCACACACCCAGGAATATTAAACAGTTCAAAACTGTAGAGTTGCACCCCATCAACACATGCACTATCCTGTCCTTATCGTGACTCAATCTCATTGCCCTCAAGAATTTCTCACTTCTCTGTTAAATCCACAAAACTTTGGGATACCCATACCACCCTTACTCAACAGACTGCTCCATAAAGCTTTGGTTCAAAAGTGTTTTGCAGATACCTTTTCTCACTGTGTGAATCTCATTTTCCAAAAAGGAAACTTAATGGAAAGGTTAATTTGTATGTACATGTAAGTCTGTCTATCCATTCTTTGTCTCCTACAAGCTCTGTCACTGAAACTGCAAACCAAATAGTCAGTTCAAGTAACTAGATGATTTCATATGAACTACATAAGTGGCATACATATTTATTGAGCTGTATCCTAATGATAATGCTTAGGAGTTCATAGACTCCTGCGTTTAATTCAGTGCAAAGTATAGATGCCTAACTTCTCTGTCAGCATAGTCAGCAGCGACCTGTAGAAGGTAACCTTATAAAGAAAAATAGGGGTAAAATGAATATAGAAGGTAGGACCCATGATGGGAACACATCCTTTGCCCCCCCAAGTCGGAATAAAGAGGCGGACACAATTAGATTGGTAAAAACTATGGGGACCCATGATGGGAACACATCCTTTCTCAGAATACAAGGCTTTCCTTCTGCCCTCCCTCCTCTTGTGATCAGCATTGTAAAAATAAGTGCTGGAGATATTCTTCTCTAGACTTGCCAGGATTTACATGAAAACAATTTTCTTGGATCTATCTGTATAGCGTAGCATCTTGTCTATAAGTCTGACAGAAGTTAGAAATCAGTGCTTCAGGAAATTTCAGTAGCTGAAGACATTAAAACCATGCTCTAATTTTCATTGCTTGTATAGAACCCAACCCTGTACATATTTACTGGCTGAGAAGTCTCACTAAGTCCACTCAGGACTTACTTCAAAGTAAGGTTGTGTATGTTTGGAACCATGCAATGCAAGTAAGCACACTCTCTTGGGAGTAAACCTCACTGAATAGACTGTACTAGATCCTGAGCAAATGTGTTTTGGATTGTTTTCTTAAGATATCAATGACAATATTAAGCACATGAAAATAGATAAATTACACAAATGTTTATACAATACACTTAAAACCAATAAGCTATTAATACTCTTATTCATCATTACATTAAACACAACACTTTTGGAATTTGTTTTCCTCTAGAACATTGTCCATAAGAAAAAGTACACCTTTTGCGTTTTAAACTTTTGACATTTTCACAAAAGTTAAACCAGATTACATTTGAATTAATTTTTAATACCAGTGCATCACTTAACATTGAACAAATCAGAGATGGTTTTCAGGGAGCACCGAGTTGCTTGGGGAATTTTCATTCAGGCACTTTGCAAGGGAGAAATCTGAGGCTACCTTAGAGGGATTGTTCTCCTAATTGAATAAAAAATCAGGAGACTTGGGAGGAGGCCAGCTTGGCAAAGAGGTCATTGGTGCAGCAAAGTGGCTTCCACAATATGGGGCCAATGCAATGCTGCACACTGGAGAGGGACAGTGGCTCAGTGGTGCAGCATCTGTTTGGGAACCAGAAGGTTCCAGGTTCAGTCCCCGGCATCTCCAACTAAGAAGGCTCCAGGCAAGAAGGTGTGAAAAACCTCCGTTGGAGAGCCGCTGCCAGTCTGAGTAGACAAATACTGACTTTGATGGACCAAAGAGGGTCTGATGCAGTAGAAGGCAGCTTCATATATGTTCACATAGCCTCTAATCATCAGTGGGTTCAACCTTTGAAGTTTCTCTTCACTATCTATTTCACATTCACGTTTGCCACAAATCAGAGGTCCAAAGGTGTTTTCCAGGATTATGTGTCATCCCTAACCCAAGCTGCAGGATGTCACAAAGTCCACTGTGTACCAGATCTCTGTAAACTATCATACAGCTTTACTACAGCTTTTATCTGAATCACCTATCAGGAGACACTCATCTTTGTTTTGCTGCTACCATATTACAAAACACCCATGAATTGCAGAGGTGTGATTGAATATTAATATTTAGGAGCCTAACTACACATCACAGGGAATCCCGTGGAAATTTTCTCCTAAGTGACTTCTTCAAATGAAAAGTAGCTGCTGGAACCTGCAATTGGGACTAATGAAAGAGCAGTTGCAGAGAGGTAGAGAAGTTTTTTACTAAGTGGTTTTCTAGTTAAAATCATTCCAAGTCCCCTACCCAGAATACACATATCTTTTCCCCAAGGGGAAAAAAAGGCAGCTGTGCAGGGTGGACAGAAATGAGCTTTTCTCATTCCCAGTTTTAGCATCCAGACTGCTTATCAGTGATTAAAAAAAAAAGTTAGGGGAAAGTTTACCCAGAACTATATGTAATGTTGAGTTTGGCCCAGTGAATGTGGGCTAGCACAAATGCATGCAGATTTCTACTGAAATATTGTTTCAAAAGGATTGCTGTTGAAAGAACCAGAGTGGTATAGTGGTTAGTTTTGGACTAGGAAACTCCCACTCTGCTATGGAAGCTTGCTGGGTGCCCTTGGATCAGTCACACACTCTCTCAGATTAACCTACCACACAGGATTGTTGAGAGGGAAAAATGGTGGTGTGGAGAATGATGTTGTAAGTCATTTTGGGTCCTCAAAGGGGAAAAAACCAGGTATACCTATCTAAACAAATACATATTGTTTGGGAACCTTTGATTTTCTGCTTTCAAAGAATCAAGATCTGGCTTACCCTTTTTTGGGAGAACACTGGTTCTCAGTCCACAGCCAGCAGTTTTGTGTGTGTGTGTGTGGAGAGGAGAGGGTATTTCATCCTTTGCATCTTTCTCCAGCCATCTTCCAGATGGGAGTCTGGAGGTAAACCATTCTGCTTAAGGAGTTTGGTGTAGTGGTTTGATGTAGTGGTTAAGAGCTGTGGACTCTAATCTGGAAAACCAGGTTTGATTCCCCACTCCTCCTCCACATGCAGCCAGCTGGGTGAGTCAGTCACAGTTCTCTCAGAGCTCTCTTAACCACCCACCCCCTACCTCACAGGGTGTCTGTTGTGGGGAGGGGAAGGGAAGTCGATTGTAAGCCACTCTGAGAATCCTCTGGGTAGTGAAAAGCAGGGTATAAAAACCAACTCTTCATCTTCTTTCCCTTGCCCCCTTTCTGCCTGCAAATTATCCCCCTGACTTTATTACATGTATTTGCATGCAATGTGTGTTTGGGTTGGGGTGGGCTCCCTCTGGGAATCCTACCCCCCCAGGGAAAGTGCATGCGCAATACATAGCCTCTCCTCTCCCAGTGTAGTGAACGCCGCGTGGTCACTGTCTGGCTATGCCTGGCAGATGGTCACTGCAATGGCCTCTCCTGCATTACTGCATCCGTAGCAACACCTTCTCGCTGGTCCCCCCCGTTTTCACAGAGTTTGCTACGTCATGGTGCGACCGAATGTCCGGCGGTATAACCGGATGGGCAGGCTGGGCCCACCAACCTAGCCAGCCTAAGAGAAGGAAAACTCTAACATCAAACCCGGGCAGATAGAGCTCGTTAATGTAACACCTACCACCTGGAGGACTCGCTGCCGGCGTCCCGGCTTACTGGGCCATGGCAGATGACCCCCAGGTGAAAGGGTGGAGCCAGTACCGCGCACACTGCGCTTCACCTAAAAAATTCCTCTGCGCAGGCCTGAAGGGCATATCCACACACACAACACACAACGCATCAAGTCCTGCAGCGATGGGCAAGGGGCGAAACGGCAGGTGGAAGGTGCCACTGGAAGCCGCAGTCCCGATCCTGCATGTAGGCGGTTCAGGGTATTGGTCGCCTGATGCTAACCCGGAGACGAAAGCATTTTTCGGCAGCACCCTGAACGACCAAGCAGCCTTATCTAGGGACAGCACTGCTTGCTCCACACGGAGAGGGGCCTAGAAAAGGTGGCCTAAACAAAGCTCGTCTCCCCCACCCCAGTTGGCTAGCCGCGGTCAACGGGCATCCTTACTTGCGGTCGAAAAATAACAACAAAGAAAAGGCATGCACCTGCCTCACAAAGTGTGCAAAGACTAAAGCTTGCGTGTTGGAACATCAGAACCATGCTTGACACAGTAGGCAGTGGTTGCCCTGAACGACGCTCTGCTCTAGTTGCCCACGAACTTCTCAGGTTGAATATCGACATAGCAGCTCTCAGTGAGGTCCGTTTCCCTGAGGAAGGTAGTCTTCAAGAACACGGTGCTGGCTATACCCTCTACTGGTCGGGTAAGTCAAAGGCTGAGAGCCGCCTTTCTGGCGTTGGCTTCATGGTCAGGAACTCCATTGCCTCCAAACTCGAAAACCTGCCAACCGGTCACTCAGATCGCATCATGTCCATGCGCCTCCCACATTCCAAGCCGAGAGAGAGAGAGAGTGTTTGGGTTTGAAGGCTCAAACCACGCCAGAAGATCCTGACTCAGAATCTCCTCACTTTAAAAAACAAAACAAAGTCATATGGTCCCCACTGAGACTTGAGCAGCAGCACAGAAAGGAAAGGGGTTTAAATCCTTTCCTTCTAGTATTTCCTCAATGAAAATCTCAAGCACCCCTGGGGGGGATAATACAAGTAGGACACAATATTGTGAAACCTGAACCCAATTTAAAAGTGAAGCTGACCGACAACAGGGCAGTTTATCTATGTGATGATGGATGCTAGGATGCTAGGCATCCAATTAAACTGGGCCTCAGGCAATCCTGCTGCAAGTCCAGCATGCCAGCATATAATACCCACCATGGGCTGCAGATCTTCGGTGTGCTAATGGTACATATGTACTTGCTGAGGACCCAGTTTAAATTGTAGAGATGCTGGGCACATGGAATGTTGCCTGCTTGGGAAAGCTGCTGGTCACATTTAAATGAGGCCACAAACCTGACTTATATGTGAGGCTGGCAAGGCCAAAGAACTTCAGCACCGACTTCCTTCAGTGTCACACCGCTCTGTAAAGCAACCTGTGCAAAGCAGCTACAAGGATTAATTTGCATACTGGAGATCCACAGCCCTTGCCGTTGTGGCGCTAAGCAAGCCGGCATAGCTGCATCAGCTGTGCTGCACCAGTGCAAAGTCACGCCCAGGAACTCTCCGGCCTCACTTTAAACGGGGCCACCCCAAGGCATGTGCTTGTCGCAAGTGACAAACTATGTACTGGGCAAGAGGCGTTTCGCGGCCGCTGCTGCAGCAGCTTCAGATTTGCCCCTTTCCTTCATTGAACACCCGCCCTGAGATCCTGCTGCTGCTGCCCGACAGCCCGCGGATGCTCGACGGCCACCGGCAGCAACCACAAGCCTGAGGTTCCGCCGTCTGCCCACCAGGCACCCGGCAAAGGAGGCCCTCCTCCTGCTGCTGCTCGCTGGGCCCACCGGCCCTGGGTCTTCTCGCAGAGCCGGCCCGCGCCTGGGCGTGAGCGGTGCCTGACAGGCCAAATTCTGGGGCGAGGCTCTGGCAGAGCAGGAAAGGAATGCGAGTGGGAAGGGAAGGGAAGAGAGCGAGCGAGCGAGCGAGGCAGGCGCAAGGAGCGGGCATGTAGCGACACATCCCACCAGCAGCAGCAGAGAGGCCGGGGCTCACGCGGCAGGCAGGCAGGCAGAGGGCGGGCTCTCTCTCTCTCTCCCCCTCCCTCGGCAGCCCGACGAGGACGGCGCTCCCCGGCCGGCCGCAGCCAGACCACGCTGCGGCGTCTTCCCCGGCCGGCGCATCCCGGGCTCGCCGGCAGCCGCTGGGCCCCATGACGCCCGAGAAGTTGCTGCGGGAGGGGGTGCTGGAGAAGCGCAGCGGCGGGCTCCTGCAGCTCTGGAAACGCAAGCGCTGCCTGCTGAGCGAGAAGGGGCTGAGGCTCTTCGAGGCCGGCGGCCGAGGCTCGACGCGCTGCAAGGAGCTCAGCTTCGCGCACGTCAAGGCCGTCGAGTGCGTGGAGTGGAAGCAGCGGCACATCTACTTCACTGTGGTGACCGACGGCGGCGCCGAGATCGACTTCCGCTGCCCGCAGGAGGAGCCCAGCTGGAACGCCGACATCACCATGGCGCTGGTGCGCTTCAAGAACCAGCAGGCGGTGCAGATCGTCCGCGCCAGGCACAGCTGCAGGGCCGGTAAGCCCGGCCCAAAGGGGCTCTCAGCCTGCTGCTCCAACTCAGTCACAACTAAGCGGGAATAACCGGGAGGAAGGGGGGGGGGGGTTACGAAGCAGAGCGGCTGCTTATATCACCCCCTCTCTAGGAACTCAGAGCTGCGTACAGGGATCTTCCATCCCACCCCGCCTTTTATCCTCATATTACTACATCCTTTACCAAAAAAAAAAAAAAAAAGGTTTCCAGAGGCACTGTACAGATTTAGCAGTTTATTCTGGCGTAAGATTTACTGAATCAGAGCTGACCTCATCAGGTGTACTCATCAGATACATCCATGAGCTCACTTCATTTATATACATAACACAGATATGATATCATAGGTTATTAGGATAGTTCAGGTTGATACACTGGCCACAGATCACTTGTGAGCTTCATTGCTGAGTGGGAATTTGAACTTGGTGCCCCTCCAGTCTTAGTCTGACATTGAACCAGATTGGCTTTCTCATGTGGGCTTTGGATACACAAGGTCAGCCCTTGGCATCCCCAGTTAAAAGGATTCCAGGTAGCAGGACTGGGAAAGTTCTCTACCTGAGAATTTGAAAAACAGTTGCTAGTTGGAACAAACAGTAGGATTGCCAGTGGCCTGATGTGGTGAAAAGCACTTTCCTGTATTTATTTTTATTCAACCATCTTAGTTCCATATTTGCAATCACAAATGTATATTAAAATAATTGTGTAATTGAAAGGGTGGGGCTGTTAATCCTTCTAGCACCCTCTAACCATTTTGGATATGACAGGCTTGCTAAAGATAATTAAAGGATAAGTAATCTGCTTTGAGTGCTGGTGGATATGGGCTCTTGGAGTTCCTGGAGGACTGTAGCCCAAGGGTAGATCAGCGACCACAGACAGTTTTCACCAGTCATGGTTACTTAGGAGATAAGCAGAGCCATTTTGATGCCTTAGGCAAAAAATCCAAAGGAGTCCACATGGAAACAATACTTCTTCCCCAGTTCTTGTGCGAGTAGAGCAGTGTTCAGCATAGCTTGAGTTAAGGAATATGGGATGATAAAATACCATTTTTGGCTTCCTTCCTCCTGAAATGTTGAGGATGTTCATAAAGGAAGGAATACCAGAAGTTTTGATATGGTTTGTACCTTTATTAACTGTTTGGGCATCTCACAGTGACACCTCCTTTCCCTTGTGAAGCCAATCCCCAAAGGAGTAATATTTATCTGCTTGGTTGTCAGGAGACCTTTTTGTATTTGTTGAAACACTTGATTTAAAATTATACTGAAGAAAAGTTGGGAAGAGGGTGGGAACTAATTACAGCATCTCCTTTCCCATTGACCGTGGTGCCTTTAGACTGGTATTGTCAATATCCCCAAACTTCTTCCCTCCACACACTATGCCATTTTGCCCATTTCTGTCCAGATGAGTTTTGTTGGCATGGTTGATCTTTCATTGCCAGATCTCTGAAGGCACAGCTGGAGGTGAGGGGTCAGTTCTCTGTGTTCACAGGTGTGCAGCTGGAGAATGCAGAACCTTACCCATCCTCTGCACTTGTGGTGCATCTTTCTATTCCCAAGTCTAGCTCCAGTTATGGAAGTGACATCTGAGAGCAAAGCACTGGGGAAGGAGGAGTGCAGGGAAAAGAACCACAGGTGGTGGGAGGGTTTGAACTCCTCATCTGCATGTGTGCGCGCACACACACATACACACACATTTTTGCTTTCACAGTTGGACTGCAGCCCCTCTTTCTGTGGAGCTGGGGCCATTCTATGCCACCGTGTTGTCTACTTTGGCCCGGCTGTGTTGGTCTGGCAAGAACTCTGTATTGTCCACCTCCCTTTTTGTCTACCAGCACAAGTTACTGCTGCCTTTGCCATACCTGCCAGCTTCAACTCTGTGTGGTTTCCTTGTCCCTTGGGGATATGCAGGCCCTGCTCCTGCCGCCTTTGTCTTGCTCAGACTTGCCATGCTACAAAGCCCCATCATAGTCAAGGAAGTTTTGTTCAGAGCATGCCCAGACCAGTAAGTCGGAGGCTGCTCACTCCATCCAACAACCTCTGGCAGAAGAAGGACTTTTGGGCAGAAAATTTCCAGTGGAACTCTACAGGTGGAGGTGGACCAGAGCCCTATAAAGCTTATGAGGAACCATTCCCTTTACAAGGCTTGAACAATTGTCATGGATAGCAGAGAAGGCTAGATCAACAGAAGCCAGGGCATCTCCAAATATCCTACCGTAGCAATTTGCCTCCTCACAAGTCAGTGTTATGTCCAGCTTTTGTTTTCTGTTGGAGTTCACAGAAATTGGAGTGGTGGTAGTGGAAATATGGAACCATTTGTGGAACATAAGAGTTCACCCACTTCATCCATGCCATGGCTCCAATCCAAATTGGGCAGCTGCTTTTTGGCATTAAAAATACTTTAGGAGAGCCAATCTCAGATTTACTGTATAGTTCAGTTCTCAGCCTTTTGCCAAGATGAAATAGGAACTTTACCATTTTGAATTAGTAATTAAAACTCCACTAGGAACCATGGAACACAAAGATGTTCCTTATGAGATAGTTTTTTTGCTGGCTGCATAGATAATCACCATAAGCAGTGAGGAGAAATATAACTATGATTTGCAAGTCAAGCTTTTAATTTATGGGGACTGTATTTATAATAATAGTAACAACAATAACAATAATAGCAATAATAAATTACTACAATGGATAATAATAATATATTAGTATAATGATAATGTTGATGATAATAGCAATAACCATAATAATGATTGGCTTTCATTGAACAAAGCCCCTTGCAGTAATCTGTATTGCAACAACGGGAGCATCGGGGAGTTTCACTCAGCTGTGATTTTTTTTGGCTAATTGCTGTTCTGTATCTGCAAACTCCTGGTCCTTTGACAGACTGTCTTGCAGTCTAACTGATGGCTTTCTCCTTCCTTCCCCAGCATTTCAACATGAAACAGCCCCAGCTGGCCAGATTCTGGTGAATGGACCAAAGGAGCCCAATCCCCAGCTCGGTTTGGAAAGAGCAGAGGAGCTGATGGTTGTGAATTCACCTGCCAATGGACAGAAGGCAATTCCCAGCTGCCACTGACTGTAGACTGGTTAGTTCTGTTCTGTGGCATCATTGCTGGGAAGTGACATGGTGCCTGAAGCATCTAGTAAAACCTGGAGCACAAATATAGCTAGAATGAGCTTCTATTTTCTGCTGTGTCTTTGCTAGCCTGCACCAACTGCTGTGGGCTTATGGAGTGGCTTTTATACTCTCACTAGCCTTATCTGTGGTGGTACTCATCCATGTAAGGATGTTTAAGCTAGACTGAAGACACAATTGCACTGAGTGTGGCGAGAGAAAATCATTCCTCCACACAGTTTGGCAGGCAAGCTGAACTAAACTGAACCATGAGGACTAAGGAGAAGGAACTGATGCAAGCTGAGCATGCCAGGTACTAACTGGTGTCATTGTAGGCAAAAACGAACATCCCTCCTCAGTATACCTTGAAGGAGCCACTGCAAACCTGCCACTTTGGTCTGAGTTTTAACTAGAAAGTTGACTGCCATCTAGAGGTGGAGCCTGAATATAACTGTAAGCACCTTAAGAAGAAGCCTCTATGGGATGTTTGGTTTCTGAGTCTCCAAAAACAACTTGCCTTTCTGTGGCATCTTGGAACTTTCTGCTCAGAACAAAAGAAAAAGGACATCAGTGTCCTGACCTGACTACTTGCAGCTGTAGCTCAGTGAATCAGAATGATGTCGTATTCCGTGAAATGTTGAACCCCAGTTGATCCATTATGTTTAATCTTTTATTAATAATGTTTCAGGACAGTCAACAATGCACACCTTTGTGCGTTTTTAGAGAAGCTTCATTTATCATTTGGGTTCATCACTCTTGTATCTTACCTGACATTTTGTACATACCTGACTTGTGGAGAACATGGGGGTAAGTGCTGAAAAACAGTAGAGGATGATGCATGAGGTTGTACTTGCAGCAGACAAATTAGATGAGAATCGAAGTGTGAGGATGGTGGATGCATATTAGTTAAAATGAAGCATGCCTTGACACAATGAGTGAAGGAAGTGCAACACAGTAATAAGTAACTGGTACATCAGTCTACTTTGCATTGCTGGAGTAATCCACTGGAAGGAAGGAGAACAGTGATAGAGAGAGAGGGGGGAGCCTTATGTTGTTGTTCTGAAGTACCGTGTTGCAGTTTTGTCTAGTATGGGGGCAGGCCGGCCAAACAGTAGCACACATGGCTCCTTGTCTTGGGATGCAGTTTTCTGGCCAAAGAGCCAAGGGGAGCAGTGCTTCTGGGACTAGGAGCATGGGAGAAGATTATAGGCACCATTAACACCTTCTGGACCTCTGCAGCTGCCAGCTGGGTCCAAGATCTGAGCCACTGGTAGTTCTGCTGGGACTTGGTTTGCTCATAGTGCATTTGGCCAAGTTTGGTCTCCCCAGCATCCTTTTGTTTGCCAGCACACTGACACTTTCATGGATAGATGCTGCATTATTTTTCATTGTTTGGGCCTAGAATTTGCCTATTCCAAGTCTAGTTCCTTCTTAAAACTGTAATGTAGACAACTTGGACTCAGTTTCCTGATCATTATGTGATACTGAAGACTTCAGAGAAGTAGAGAAGGGAGTGTAATGAAAGCCACACTTGAATATTGAAAGGATGGGGACAAGTGTTAGGAAAATTGTGCAATCTTAGTGGCCTAGTCATTTTCCAGCAAGTAGTCTACAAGCTCACGCTTTCAAAACAAGACAAGTCAATCTTTAAGGTCCTAAAATATTGTATTTTATTTTTAAATAAACAAACAAGTTTAACACAGTTCCACAGTTGTATTTTATAAGCATCCTAAACCAATGATCTTTACATTTAAGGAGTATTTCTGGGTTTCCAAGAAGTCTCTGAATACTACAAAGCCCCTGTGAATTGCAGAAGCTCCTGAGGGTATGCTTTTACATGAAACTGCATTTTACTGAATCAGACCATTGCTCTATCAAGCTCAGTACTGTCTATTCAGACCCTGGCAATAGCTCTCCAGAGTCTCTGATAGAGGTCTTTCACATCACCTGGTGCTTTTTTAAATTGGAGGTGCTGGGAACTGAACCTGGGACCCTCTGCATGCAAAGCAGATGCTCTACCACAGAGCCACAGCCACTCCCCTGTTTGAAGTTTCACAGTTTCCAATTAGCATCAGGCTGGTCTCTTGGCTGCATAGTTGTCTCATGTGAACTGAGAGTGTATTCTAGAACACACCCAATATTCACCTGGGGCTACACATTACAGCAGAAGCTCATTAGTGGTGGATAAGCTGCCTTTCTGGAAAGCTTGGTCATCATGACTGATCTTCTCACTGAAGAACCACTGATAAACATGCAAGTAATCCAGGGTTCCCAGAAACCAACTCAACCTTCTGTCTCAAGATAAAAGATAACTAATGGTAGGTTCAGAAGAAGATAAGGACACTCTGCAGATGCTCATAAGAATACAATGGTTGGTGCTTGTAGAGTTCCACATGCTTTTGCTTTATAAGGATTGGTGCATAATTGTCTTCTGAAAGTGGCTCTGTACTTGTACAGGGGGGCATTCTGCACCAAGTTACTCAAATATGCTAAGATAAGCAAATAAGCATTGGAAGTTGTTTATTTGCATAAAATGACCCCTTTGCAATATGTGGCTTGCACAGAGTGCAAACCATGTTGATAGGGATTGGTTTCGGAAAGCAAGAAAGAGACGAAATGCAGCTGGTATGTGTGGACAGGGATGTAAGGACAGGGACTTAAGGATTTGAAGCCACAGACTGCAGCCACTAAACAAAGGGTCGCATAGGAAACAGGTACTACAGATTAGCAATGCTCCTTCTGTTTCAACAGCATATTCAAAGAACATGTTGGAATTTGTTAGAAGGGCAGCATGTCTGTGTTTGACTGTTGGTAATAGACCTGCCAAATGCCCCTTGCTCTCCGCCCACGCCCTGTTATTTCAGACTGAAGCATTACGTGCTCTGCTTTTTCAGTGTTCTTCATTCTCAGGACTGCTTCTCAGATTAATTTAAGATACAAGGAAATGTAACATGGTAAGGCTAGCAAATGCATCAGCTTCTGGGAGCTCAGGAGCTGCCTTTGAAGTTTAGCCCTTTGTAAGTCTTCCTTTGAAAGCAGAAACATATTATTTTTCTCACATTACATTTTCCCCAGCACCTAAAGTCAAGATTGTGCCGAACCATGGGTCTTTGAGCAGGGCCATGGTTTACTGTTCACAATTCTAGCTATTTCTGCCTAAAATTCCTATTCTGAACAGTTACCACCTTAATCCATCCCCCTCTGAAGCCACTCCTAATTGGAAACTGCGTAGATTAATCCTCACATCTGGAAATATTATAGTATTATGACCAGAACAAACACCTATAGGTATGTATATGGAGCAAAGCCTCCAAGCTTGTTTCTCTCTGGTTGTATTTTAGCCAGGGTATGTATGTGTGCATATGTGAACATCATCAATATTTTGTATAAGCTGAAAGTCTGGATAGTAGTGGCGGTGGTATTACTTTTCTCTTTGCCTCCAGGGATGAGTTTTAAATAAAGTGACAACAGGCAAAACTCATTGAGTCTTTTGGTAAAGGAAATAAAGTGGAGATGAGTGTGGTTTGCCACCAAGTCAACACAAACTGGATTTAGCTTAACCATGCTCCCGTGGTCCTGTGCTCATAAATGAATGGAGTAGTGTTTAGAGCCCGCTTGTAGGGAAGGCAGGGTAGAAATCCAAAATAAATAATAAGGCTTTTTTTGTAGTAGGAACTCCCTTGCATATTAGGAAATCTCCCCCTTGATGTAACCAATCCTCTTAAGAGCTTACAGGGCTCTTCTTACAGGGCCTCTTGTAAACTCTTGAAGGATTGGCTACATCAGGGGTGTGTGGCCTATTATGCAAAGGAGTTCCTGCTACAAAAAAGCCCTTAATAATAATAATAATAATAATAATTAATAATAATTAGAGGCCTCAGTGGAATCCACTGTGTGTGCATCTATACAAACATGCTCATAATGGAAGATAGTTTCTCCCCTAATAAAATCCAAAAGCAAGCCTTTCCCCCCCCCCCCCCCATTTGATATCAAACTACTACTGATTTATGGTGACCAAGAGGTGAGCAGAGGTGGTTTGCCATTTCCTCCCTCTGCGTACAACCCTGGTATTCTTTGATGGTCTCCCATCCAAATGCTAATCAGAGCTGACCCTGCTTAGTTTCTGACATCTGACAAGTTCAGACTATCCATGTTAGGGCAAAAAGCAAGCTTAGATATGGAGATAAAAATAATAGAACAGGAACCAAGTGGCTCCTTAGACTGACAAAATGTATTCCAGTATAAGTTTTTGTCAGAGCTCGTTTTCTCAGATGCATGGAGTGCTCATCCAGAGCAGCTATTGATGCTTAGAGTAACAAGCAACAGATGGGCAGGAAGTATAAAGAGATGGAGTTACCTTCTATAGGGCCAGTTCTGGGTTTAAGAATATGTAGGCTTTTGCTGCTGCAGAAATTTTCATCAGACAGGACTGCCTGATTATGGTGAAATGTATGTAACTCATGTGCTTGCATACCCCTTTATCGTCATATATTGGTAATAAAAACATTTCAGTGCACAATATGGCAAAGGTGTCTGTATTTCTAAATGAGTTGGATAGTCCTTCCTTTCCCTTGTTTATCATTTTATTAGTCCCAGTTCTTGATGTTTCCATAGCAAAGCTGACATGGTGCCATGGCTGGAGTTCCAGACTTGGACTTGGGAGATTCATGTTCAAATCCTGACTACCATGGAAGTTTACTGGGTGACCTTGGGCCAGTTACTTTCTTTCAGCCTAACCTACTTTACGAGGTTATTGTTGTGAGAATAAATGGGAAGGGGGAAGGAATGAATTTGGGGCTCCACTGGGGAGAAAAGCCCCTACCCTTCAATAATCTACAATTTTTAGTGCAATTCTAAAAAAAAAAAAATTCTGTGGCATAAGCTCCACTGAATAGACTTGCATAGGATTTAAGGGAAGCCTGCTTAGGATGGCTCTCATATGTCTTTTAATATTTATTGTAGCATGTGATTCCATATACTGGAACCTGTTCTGTCAGATGTACCCAATGAAGCAAGCTATAGTACATCCAAGCCTGAATTTGTTAGTCTTTCCAGTGCCACAAGATGATTTGCTGTCGTGTATGAAGATGACCTGAATGAATAATAATCCCTTGAGCAGAATGAAGGCCATAGCCTCAACCCTGGAATTGGAGGAATAAAAGTATTAAGAATATGTACAACATTTTTATTGTATTTGCTTTGGGTTTGTTTTGTTGTGTGCAGGGTGGTGGTGATTACCTGTATTCATTTTCACTACTTGATATTTCCGTTTCAACTGGAAGTACTCAACTGGCTCTAACATTCTTTGTTCCTTGGCCAATGGGAATGAACATTTCAAGGACTGTTCTTTTCCTTTATGGGATCCTGTTTGCCATACTTTAGCCAGATAAGACAAATCACCTTTATTTCATGAGCCATTAAACTTCTCATTTTCAGAGCAGGCATGTGGAAGCATTTGTTGGCAACAGAGGACATGTGAAAAGGCAGAGCAGGCACTGGAAAGAGCTCAGCACTCCAAGAAGGCAGCATTACAGAGCAGGCAGAGGAAAATATTTTCCACTCCTAGAAAGGCTGGTAGTGTTGTAGAGTGAGGACAAAGGTTTTCATTATTCAGACAGAGTAGATTCAAATATTACAAAGTCATGATGGTAGGCATGGAAAGTCTAACAGATATGCGCTAGAAGTTCCATTCAGTAATCTAATTCTTAGGTGTGTGAGGAATCTATTTGGATCGGTACCACGGTGTGCAAGGAAAAAGGGATTAAACTTTACACCTATCCCTTGCACCATTTTCCTCCAACCCAAAACAGCCCCTGGGACTGCAACATATTTGCCTTGTTGCGAAACTTACATGTCCTGAAGGCAACTTTTAAGTTTCTTCACTGGGGCAAAGTGTAACTTTCCTCCTTGGGGCCATTTTAGATCAGGAAAATAGTGCAGGAAGGGAGGTCAAGAACTGGAAAAATAGTCCTTGGTGGAAATCACTTTAAGTGTATTCGCACCATGGTGGAGACCTAGAAATACCCACAGACTGCTGAAATGCCTTCACTTTGTGTCAGCAAAATATAAGATCTGTGTACACTGCAAACACAATTGACACTAACAGCCAACACGCAGTGATTCTAACTAACACAAACAAAGCACACAAAGGTTATATATAAATAGAAAAGGAGAGAAGCCTCATGTGGTATATCTAAATATCAACATGTCCTTATTCATGCCCCAGAAAATCACACACAGTTTAGCAATTACGAAGTACTAGAGGAAAATAAGTAGAAGAAGAGGAGGAGATTAGATTTATACCCTGCTCTTAGGGCTACCAGGTCTGTGTTGGTAAATACCTGGAGACTTTGGGGGTGGAGCCAGGAGAAGGTGGGGTTTGGCGAGGGGAGGGGCCTCTGCTTGATACAGTGCCCTAGAGTCTACCCTTCAAAGCAGCTATTTTCTCCATGGGAAATTAGTTGCAAAAGTCTCAAAGTGGTTTACAGTCTCCTTCCCTTCCTCTCCCCACAACAGACACCCTGTGAGGTAGGTAGGACTGAGAGAGCTCTTTGAGAACTGCTCTTGAGAGAACAGCTCTGAGATAAATGCAATTAACACAAGGTCACCCAGGTAGCTGCATATGAAGAAGTGGGGAACTGAACTCAGTTCTCCAGATTAGAGTCCAACTACTACACCAAATTGAAGAAAGTGAGAAAAAAATTCTGGAAAATGCATGGTCCCTTAGGGTATAAATGGACATGATGAAGATTTTGAATCTCCATCTCTAAAATGGAGGTACATGCATCTCTAGCCTGGGCTGAGGTTGGGGGCGATTTAACATTTCACTCCCACATGATTTTACTGATCAAAACCAGACTTTACCCCCTCATTATTAGAACTTTCAAGGAAAAAAAGTGTTTGGTCCCTTAAGAACCCAACTCAAGCCACAAATGCTTGTTTACCCTTTAGAAATGGAGATCTATGGTCTTCATTGCATCTATTTTGACCTTTAGGAAAAATAGGAGAGGCAAGAAGATGGAGCCGTTGCTACACCTTTAACAGAATCAGAAAATCCTACCCCCACCAATGAGAGAGTGTGATGTTTGATGATGGAAACACTGTGTACAGAGACATTGTCACAAGCCTCTTTGGTGGTGAGATCATACTATATACTCTACTGGTTGGACAATGTGCCTGTCACATGATCTATTAATAAAATCTCTACCCTCCCACTCCTGCTCACTGAGCTAAGATGATCAATGTCTGTAAGGAAAAATAATAATCAGAATTAACCTTTCCCAATCATTTCCAAAGATAACAAATTGTTTAAATTGGGGTGCATTTTATAACTATATTAAAGATGGGGGTATTTAAAACATGGGTTTTGATTTGTTAATATCTGATTGCACTTCTCTAGGAAGCTTAATTTATTAGTCTCAGGGCTTTTTTTGAGCAGGAATGTAGTTCCGGTTGGCTTGGTGTCAGGGTGTGTGGCCTAATATGCAGATAAGTTCTTGCTGGGCTTTTTCTACAAAGAAAGTCCTGATTAGTCTTATTCAATAAGTTTGTTGTGGGACTTTTGGGACTCTGCCCAAGGAAAACAAGGATAAACTTTTGCCTTCCTGAAGGAATTTCACCTTCTGTAACATATACAAATGAACACCCCACTCTTCTCCTTCTTGTTGGAGGAATCGGCTCCTCACTCAGCTGTTAGTCTGTAAATCTCCCACCCACGTAGACAGATGCACCAAATTTCTTGCTGCCAAGCCCTCAACTTTGTTCAGAGAGCTGTTCCAGAAGCGAAAATTGAATAGACCCTCTCTCCCTCTACTGGGATGGGATTTCTTTCTCACTGGATGTAACACAAGGACCTTGTGCTGACAGGGAAAAGGAAGAAGAATCTGTGCATTGGAGCTCCTCCAAAGTTGGGATTTGAGCTGCCGCAACCTTTTTAAAATGAGAAATTGGTGTTGGGTCAGGAATGTTCAATATTATGTGTGTGTGTGTATGTGTGTGTTTAGCCCAAGAGCAACAAAACGTTGCTGTACCATTTGATCTGTCCAGGAGTCACAGCTGTTAAAATGGCAAGGTGTTTGGGAAAGAACAACTCCTCTGAATTGGAAGGGAAAAAAAATAGTAGCATTTTGTTTCTACTGTTTTGAAAGATAATATTTCAAACTCTTGCACCTACTTTCTGCCTAAAGCAAAAGCAACCAAAAGTGGCACACGTCAATTGTTTGAGTAACTAGAGGGATTTATTTAGCTAGGGCCACATATTGGAAAACTGAACTGATGTCCATTTTTAATACTCTTAAAGTTGAAAAAGATAAGACTTTTAGAGTATGAAAAGTAGGAATCACTTGCTCTTCAGTGAGGCCTCCCACATTTTTGAGTGAGTTTTCCATTCTGAGTGTACACATTGACTAGAAGAAGGTAAACCTAAAGAAGTGATTGTATATCAAACAGCTCTGAGGGGGGGTGTGGCGTCGGCTGTGGCTATGGCAGATGCGTTTTAGACGGGCTCTCCCTCCCTAATGCCCGACTAGCCGCCAAACCTTGAAAAATAATCATCAAAATAGCATCAGGCGATGAGAAAATCCAACAACGAGGTAAACAATCACCAAACAAGAAAGCTTCCCTGAAAGCTTACTTTAAAACCGACGGATCCCAAAGGAGATCTGCATCACTGGGTGAATGGGATGCTGCAATGGCCGCTAGCAATGCCGAAATGGAGACAAACCAAACAGAACAACTTACCTCTTCAAAAAACGAGATGCAAGACTTATTTGCAAACTTTGAAAAGAAAATGCTCACCAAAATCAATGCACTTGTAGAACCACTGAAAGATCAGATCCAAACGCTACAAAACAATGTTAAAAAAGCATCAGAAATAGCCGATGTTGCCTATGAGAACAGCATGGCGAACTCAGACAATATCAAGGAACTTTGTTTGCATGAAAGCTGGGCAAAAGAAAAAATACTTCAGCTAGAGCAAAGACTTAAAGAGCAATCTGTAAAATTCAGAGGCTTTGAGGAACAAACAAAGGAGCTACAAATCTTATTTCTTTTATTTCATCTTGGTTAGCAACCGCTCTAAGCCTTTAAGGCGGAGTAGCACCAATAATAATACGCTTACAGGATTGGTGCCCTAAGACAAACAACTCAACACCGACCCAGAGACATTTTAGCAGAGTTCATGGACATAACAAAAAATGCTATCTTAAAAGGATCCAGAACATTATACCAGAACGTTATACCAGAATACCAAAATCGCTGTTTTTCTGGATCTGCCATCAGAAATTCTACAAATAAGATGGAATCTCAAACCAATTACTTCTTGCCTAAATGAAGCAGCAGTGCGTTACAAATGGCTACCCAATGGTAAACTTTCTGTTCGTCACAACTCAATGATACTCCAAGCAGAAGACCTCAACTCTGGATATGACCTTCTCCATGCACTACATCTCATTGCTGTAGACAACCCACCCAGAAAATCATTGAAGCTTGATCTCACCCTGACACCAACCAGATGGAGCAGGATCCTGGTACTGAAAGATGACAGGAAAAAAGACAAAAAAGAAAACACTTGACTCACTACATATTCATTATAGGTACAAAAAAATAATAATTATAGGAGTAAATTCAGAAAGAGTCATGAGGGGGGAGATAAGATAAAGTAAAGAAAATGTCTTGTTCAATTGGTTTGTTATTTTGATTTGTTAAAATAATTGTCAAATATGGTTATGAAGTTTCAATACCTACAGTATAGTTACTTCGGGTAAAAGTGGGGAGTAGAGTTTACTGTCTGACAGCTCTCCTGGTGGATGAAGGTAAAACACCTTTTTTCTTTATTCTTATGTATTTTAGGGTAATAAAGAGAAATTGCTCTTGTTTCTGGGATTTTCCCAGAACGCGTTTTGTTTATGGGAGAAGATTGATACTTCAATGGTTTAGGCAATTTTTTTGTTTTCCTCTCAATTCTTTATTGTTGGGAATGGGGGGTGGAGGGGGGGTGAAAGTGGAGTGAAAAAATTTCACTCAATGCACAGCAGCCAAGAAGGTCTGAGCGCCTGCTCCGGCTGCAACGCCACTGAGGATGTTCTCCGCAGCTGAGAACGAAACGTCTGGAAGGAAAACGTTCTCCAGTAGAACACGGCACTTGATCCCGAAAGATTCTACAAACCCTAATGATGTTACCAGCCGTGAAAACCTGAATTCTTTGATAGTTACAATTAATTGTAAGGGATTAAATAATATTATAAAAAAGAAACACTTTGAAAAAGCATTTTTTAAAAATTTGCCAGATATTATATGCTTACAGGAAACACACATGAAATCTACTTCCCACCCAGTGTTCAAAACAAAACATTTTCCTTATCAATATCTTTCTAATGGAACCTCTAAATCTCAGGGTGTGACCATAATAATTACTGATAAACAATCTTTCAAACTCACTGGAAAAATAACTGACCCTAATGGTTGCTTTATATTTACTAAAGGTATTTTAGAAAATAAACCGGTTACAATTGCATCCATATATGCCCCTAATGATAAACAGCTTCCTTTTATATCAAACGTTTTTCAGGATCTCACATTATTTAATGCTGGTGACACAATCATAGGAGCTGATCTAAATTATGTGCCAAATCTTCAACTAGACAGATCCCACTTTCCAAGCCAAGGAGGTAAAAGACCAAAAGCTAACCCATACACAGGCCTTTTTTCTTTGTTTAACAAATTTAATTACTCAGATGTCTGGAGGTCTCTAAACCATTCAACTAAGATTATACATTCTTTTCTCCTAAGCATCAAATTCATACAAGGATTATTTTTATTTTATGTAATGCCTCACTTACTTCTAATGTCATCTCATCAGATATAAATGCAAAACTATACACAGATCATGCTTGGGTGATGGCTAACTTAAAATAGAAAAAACAAATAGAACTCTACGTCACTGGACTCTAAATTCATCAATTCTTCTTAATGATCAGATAAAACAAAACATAGAAACATCAATACAACAATATTTTCAGGATAATGATACAGGCGAAATAAATGCAATATTATGGGAAGCTATGAAAGCTGTCATCAGAGGAAAAATAATTGCCTTGACTAGTTCATACAAGAGAAAACAAGACAGCCTTAGAACAGAACTAGCATCTAAAATACATAAATTAGAAATTTTACACAAGAAAACTAACCATAAAAAAGTATACAAACAACTCTTATTAGAAAGGAAGTCACTAGACACTTTAGAATGATCAAAATTAAAACAAAAGGCAATATATACAAAACAAAGATTTATAATTAGACAATCTAAAACATTAAGAAATTTCGCTGGGAAAGTAAACGATAAAAATGCCAAAACGAATATCCAATTAATTAAAGACCCTAATGGTAATATTTATTCTAATAATAAGAATCAAATTCTCAATCAATTTTTAAATTACTTTAATTCATTGTATCAATCGAATCACCTATCATCAGATTTAATTAATTTATTTTAAAATCTACCCCTAACCTTACCAAAATTTAGGATGGTCATAAAGAAATTCTAAATGCATCCCTTATAGAAAACAAGTTAATTAAGCAATTAAAAAGTTAAAAAATGGTAAAACACCAGGAAATGATGGGTTCACTAGTGAATTTTATAAATCTTTCGCAACATTTCTTACACAGCACTTTACTAAAGTTTGTAACGATTTACTGGGAAAAAGTGATATTCCGCAAACATGGTATGAATCTAACATTATTATGATCCCAAAACCAGGCAAAGATGTAATGGATATCACAGCATACCAGCTTATCACACTATTAATTCAGGATTTCAAAATATTCTCATCAATAATGGTAGCAATACTAAACCGGTTTATTTCAGAATACATGAATAAGAATCAAGCAGGTTTTGTTCCCTCTAAAACATGTCTGATAATATAAGAAAATCTTTGAATATTATAAATTATTGTCAGAATAAAAAAACTGAGTCTCAATTATTATCGATTGATTTAGAAAAGGCATTTGACTCAATTGAAATAGATTATTTACTTAAATTATTAGAAAATATGAATTTTGGATCCTCATTTATATCAGCAATCAATACTATTTACAAACAACCTAAGTGCAGAATCAAAATTAATGGAAGTTATTCAAATTACTTTTTTCCTACTTGTGGAATGTGGCAAGGATGTCCACTTTCGCAGTTTCTATTCATTCTTGCTATAGAACCCTTAGCTAAATTAATCTTGGCCAATTTCAGGAATTAAATTGCTTAATAATGAATTTAAAATATCATTGTTTGCTGACGATGCAGTGTTATATGTACCTAACCCTATAGAATCTTTAAAAGACAATTTTTTTCATTATTCACAGAATTTGGTAAAGTTTCAGGCTTAAAATTAAATCATAAAAAGTCAGAGCTATATCCTATACTTATTTCTCAACAAGTTCAAAATGAAATCAAATCTAAATTTGAATTCGAATGGGTCACAAAATCATAGAGACATTTAGGGCTCTTCATCCCTCTCAACCTTAAAGAACTATCACAATTAAATTTCAATCTTATCCAAACAAATGTTGCCACTAAGTTAAAGAAATGGAAAAAACTGAACTGGTCATGGCAAGAGAGATTGGATTTAATTCGAGCATTTATATTGCCACGGTATATCTTTTTATTTCCTACTCTAACAACAGAAATTCCCCAAACTTGGTTAAAAAACAGTCAATTAATTTTAACAAAATTTCTTTGGAATGACAAACAGCACAGAATACAACTTAAAACATTATGCAAGCCATTAGAAGAAGGAGGTTTGGGTTATCCAAACCTTTTTTGTTATTATGAGGCAGCACATTTAACCAATTTAGTTAGAATGATTCAATTAGAGAACATGTCTGATTGGGCAACAATAGAACAAATCTATGCAAATGGGAAATCTCTGAAGTTATTTGGAATCAACCTTCAAAAAGGCAAGCCT
This sequence comes from Heteronotia binoei, assembly GCF_032191835.1. Taxonomy (NCBI): domain Eukaryota; kingdom Metazoa; phylum Chordata; class Lepidosauria; order Squamata; family Gekkonidae; genus Heteronotia; species Heteronotia binoei. The sequence continues at coordinate 60,713,708 of NC_083224.1, forward strand.
CAACCTTAGAAAACCTCTTTGTAATGACTACTTTAAAGACATGGGATTGTAATAGCAGATATTTGGCTCCAGCTATTTCTCCTGTAACTACTTTTTTTTGCTGGGGGGTGGGTGGGCTCCCTCTGGGTGTCCTGCCCCCCCCCCAGGGAAAGTGCATGCGCAACACATCGCCTCTCCTTTCCCGGTGTAGTGAATGCTGCATGGTCACTGTCTGGCTATGCCTGGCAGATGGTCACTGCAATGGCCTCTCCTACATTACTGCATCCATGGCAACACCTTCTCGCTGGTCCCCCCCATTTTCACAGAGTTTGCCACTCTGTGAACTCTAACATCAAGCCTGGGCAGACAGAGCTTGTTAATGTAACAGCTACCACCTGGAGGACTCGCTGCCGGCGTCCCGGCTTACTGGGCCATGGCAGATGACCCCATGGTGAAAGGGTGGAGCCAGTACTGCACACACTGCACTTCACCTAAAAATTCCTCTGCACAGGCCTGAAGGGTATCCACATCCACAGCCCACAACATACCAAGTCCTGCAGCGATGGGCAAGGGGTGAAACGGCAGGTGGAAGATGCCACTGGAAGCCGCAGTCCCGATCCTGCATGTAGGCGGTTCAGGGTATTGGTCGCCTGATGCTGACCCGGAGACGAAAGCATTTTTTAGCAGCACCCTGAACGACCAAGCAGCCCTATTTAGGGACAGCACTGCTTGCTCTGTATGGAGAGGGGCCTAGAAAAAGTGCCCTAAACAAAACTCGTCTCCTCCCCCCCAGTTGGCTAGCCGCGGTCAATGGGCATCCTTACTTGCGGTCAAAAAATAACAACAAAGAAAAGGCATGCACCTGCCTCACAAAGTGTGCAAAGACTAAAGCTTGCGTGTTGGAACATCAGAACCATGCTTGACACAGTAGACAGTGGTCGCCCTGAACGACGCTCTGCTCTAGTTGCCCATGAACTTCTCAGGTTGAATATCGACATAGCAGCTCTCAGTGAGGTCCGTTTCCATGAGGAAGGTAGTCTTCAAGAACACGGTGCTGGCTATACCCTCTACTGGTCGGGTAAGTCAAAGGCTGAGAGCCGCCTTTCTGGCATTGGCTTCATGATCAGGAACTCCATTGCCTCTAAACTCGAAAGCCTGCCAACAGGTCACTCAGATCGCATCATGTCTATGCGCCTCCCACTTCAAAACAAGCAGCATGCAACCCTCTTTAGTGTGTATGCCCCAACCCTTCAAGCAGATCCTGCAGAAAAGAACAAGTTCTATGCTGATCTACGTAACCTCGTATGGAAGACCCCTACAGAGGACAAGGTGATCATCCTTGGCTACTTCAATGCCAGAGTAGGTAAAGACTCGGAAGCCTGGAAAGGAGTACTTGGCAAACACGGCATTGGCAACTGCAATGATAATGGGAGTGTGGAGAAACGCCATTTTAATCCATGTTGGTGCTTCATTGGGAGGGATTGCTAAACTGCCAAACAGGCTTGGGCCTAGCCTTCCCCTCCTTTCCCCCCCTCCCTTCCAGAGCCAAACCAACAACTCTAGGGGGAAAGTCTCCTAGAGAGGCAGGAAGTTCTTTTGTTCTCTGCATGTGAGTTAGGAGGAAGAGTTTTTCAGTTCTCAGCTGCAGCTTGAAGGAAGAGGTTGCCAGTGGGAGAGCTCCTGCCTGTGCATGCGGCCTATTCAAAAGAGAATGAGGCCTCCAGGCAGTAAGACAAAGTAAGTCATCCAAAAGGGCAGGGCATGTTTAGATCAGGGCCAGCAGGATGCGTTTATAATAAACTTTTCTTTGTTATGCTGTGTGCTGTGCGGGTGCTGTGCTAACTTTTTAAATGCAACTGTTTTTGTTTTGTTTTTCTTTCCCTTTCTTTTTCTCTTGTAAATAAATATTTTTTCTGTTTTAAATGCTGGCAGTCAAACTCTGTACCACATAGATCCCCAACCGCTTTAGACCACGCTGTTTTATAAAGGGGGGCCCCGGGCAAGGGGGAAGGCATGCAGTTGGATAAGGTGCCAATCCTCCAGGGGTGCCCCAAAGAAGTGCTGAGGTCTCTGTGAAACCCAAGTACAGGGTGGCAGAGGACCTTGAGGCCTGGCCTCATAGCTGGAGAGGGGGGTTGGGAGTCCTGTTCCTCTCAATCTGAACCCCTAGACTGAGCAGGTGGTGGCAGCGAGCCCAAGGGGCAGGAGGAGAAATAGCTCCCTCCAGGAGTTGGCGACTCCATAGGGAGCTGACGGGACCGGGTCTGAAGGCAGAATCGGGCCGGTTCCGTCACAGGCGCCTCCTGCTAGAATTCTGCACGGAGCATCAGCTCACCATTACTAACACTATCTTCCAGCAGAAAAACAGTCTGAAGACAACCTGGTTGCACCCACGGTCCAAGCATTGGTACCTTATTGACTACATTCTGGTGCGCCAGAGAGACCTTCGAGATGTCTTAAACACCCGAGTAATGCCCAGTGCGGAATGTCATACGGATCATCGTCTTGTACGCTGCAATCTCCGTCTTCACTTTAAATCTACACCCAGGAGAGGCGGTATCCCCCGGAGGAAGTTTCAGGTTGGCAGCCTTCAGTCAGCCGAAGTTAAAGCTGCCTTCCAGGCAAAACTCCAGTCAAGAAATGAGGACCCCAGTTGCCTCACAGATCCTTCTCCAGAAGCACTCTGGGAACACCTAAAAACTACAATCCTGTTGACCTCTGAAGAAGTCCTCGGGTTCTCCACAAGGAAGAACAAGGACTGGTTTGACAAGAATAATCAAGAGATCCAAGAATTACTGGCAAAAAAGAGATCTGCCTACCAAGCACATCTTGCTCAGCCCTCCTGTCCCGGGAAAAAAGCAACCTTTCGCGCTATATGTAGCAACCTCCAGCACAAGCTTCGAGACATTCAGAACGAGTGGTGGACCAAGCTTGCAGAGAGAACCCAGCTGTGTGCAGACACTGGTGATTTAAGAGGGTTCTACGAAGCCCTGAAGGCAGTATATGGTCCGTCCTATCAGGCTCAGAGTCCCTTGCGTAGTGCAGACAGCCAAGTGCTCCTCACAGATAAGGCATCCATACTGAACCGGTGGTCGGAGTATTTTCAGGTTCTCTTCAGTGCCAATCGCGTAGTTCAAGATTCAGCAATCCACCTCACCCCACTTCAACCAGTGAAAACAGAGTTGGATGAGATCCCCACCCTAGAAGAGACTGTTAAAGCCATCAAGCAACTGAAAAGTGGCAAGGCAGCGGGAGTTGATGGAATCCCACCAGAGATCTGGAAGCATGGGGGCATAGTACTACATAGCACACTTCACAAAGTACTTGTCACCTGCTGGGAACAAGGCAAACTACCACAGGACTTTCGCGATGCAATCATCATTACTCTACATAAGAACAAAGGGGAAAAGTCAGACTGCTCCAACTACCGGGGGATAACCCTGCTCTCCATTGCAGGCAAAATCCTTGCTAGAATACTCCTTAACAGACTGGTGCCCACCATTGCAGAAGAACTCCTCCCAGAGAGCCAGTGTGGCTTCAGAGCTAACAGGAGCACCACAGACATGGTATTTGTTCTCAGGCAGCTCCAAGAGAAATACAGGGAACAGAACAAGGGTCTATATGTGACTTTTGTCGACCTTACCAAAGCTTTTGATACCGTTAGCAGGAACGGCCTGTGGCAAATCTTGGAATGTTTAGGATGTCCCCCAAGGTTCCTCAGTATGGTCATCCAGCTACATGAAGACCAGCGAGGCCAAGTCAGACACTGCAACAATCTCTCGGTGCCCTTCCCAATAGGCACAGGTGTAAAGCAAGGCTGTGTTCTTGCACCAACTCTCTTTACGATCTTCTTTAGCATGACGTTTCAAAGAGCCACAGTAGATTTAGATGATGACGATGGTATCTACATCCGCTATCGCACCGATGGCAGCCTGTTCAACCTGAGGCGACTAAAGGCCCACTCCAAGACAATGGAAAAACTTATCCGCGAGCTACTGTTTGCTGATGATGCTGCACTCGTCTCCCACTCGGTATCAGCTCTGCAGCATATGACGTCCTGCTTTGCAGAGGCTGCCAAGCTATTCGGCCTAGAAGTTAGTCTGAAGAAGACAGAAGTTCTCCACCAGCCTGCACCCCAGGAAGATTATCACCCTCCTTGCATCACTGTGGGTGAATCAGTTTTGAAGACAGTCCAGCAGTTCAGCTACCTGGGGTGCATCATCTCCTCAGACGCCAAGATCGACAAGGAGATTGACAATAGACTGGCAAAGGCAAACCGTGCATTTGGCCGACTGCATAAAAGGGTGTGGAGCAACAAGCATCTGAAAAAAGGCACAAAGATCAATGTTTACAAAGCGGTTGTGATGACAACCCTCATCTACGGCTCCGAATCATGGGTATTATACCGTCATCACCTGCGACTCCTTGAGCGCTTTCATCAGCGCTGCCTTCGCACCATCCTCAACATCCACTGGAGTGACTTTGTGACCAACACTGAAGTCCTCAAGTGGGCGGAGGTTACAAGCATCGAGGCATTGTTGAAGACGCAGCTGCGCTGGGCAGGGCATATCTCCAGGATGGAAAACCACCGCCTTCCCAAGATTGCCCTGTATGGCGAACTTTCCACCGGCCATCGAAATAGAGGGGCACCAAAGAAGAGGTACAAGGACTCCTTGAAGAAATCCCTTGGTACCTGTTGCATTAACCATCACCAGTGGTCTGACCTAGCCTCAGATCGCAAAGCATGGAGGCACCCCATCCACCAGGCTGTCTCTTCCTTTGAGAACGTACGCATAGCTGGTCTTGAGGACAAAAGGAGATTGAGGAAGAATCATACTGCTACAGCACCAACCCCAAATAAGACTTTTCCCTGCAGCCACTGTGGCCGGACCTGCCTGTCCCACATTGGTCTTGTCAGCCACCAGCGAGCCTGCAGCAGACGTGGACTACTGCACCTTTCTTAAATCTTCGTTCGCGAAGTCAAGCCGAGAAAGCGAGAGAGACTTTTTTTTGCCAGGATTGGTTTCCTTCAACTGTTTCGAAAGACAATTATAAGTTATGGAGACAGAAGAAACTTAATAGAATTGTAGATATAACTAAAAATAAAGAAATAGATAGCAAAGTAAATCTTGAAGAGAAAGCAAATCTTAAGATACCCTGGTATCAATATTTTCAACTAAGACATTTAACTCTATCATCAGACATTAAGAAGTGATTAAAAAAGAGATTTAACACTTTTTGAGCTATTACTCAAGAAACCACTCCACATTCACAAGAAACTTATTTCTATTATTTATAAAATATTATTATTTATAATCTTCCCCGATCCACCAGGATATATAAAGAAATGGCATAAAGAACTATAACGTGAATTATCAATAGAAAATTGGAGGAAAGCTTGGAACACTCATGCATTTACAGCTCCAAATATTAATATTAGAACACAGCTATTTAAAACCATTACATGCTGGTATTACACACCAAACAGAATTCACCATTTTCAATCAAATTCTACTAATCTATGTTGGAAAGGGTGCATGGCAGAAGGCACCACAATTCACTGTTGGTGGGAATGTACATATATACACCAATTTTGGAGATCAATACATGAAAATATATGCATAATTTCTAAATATACAATCCCTTTTAAAATAGAACACTATATTCTTAATATGTGGACATGGAAACAAACAGGATTCAATAACTACAAATTACTAGAAAAACTCATGATTGTGGCAAATTGGAAGACTTTAACATCCTTATCAAGCTCAAAATGGATGAATAAAGTCTGTGAAATATGCCTTTTAGACAAAATTACAGATTCTTTGACTCAGTATGATTCAGAAGATTATGAATCTAAATTTGTGATGGTGTGGTTCCCTTTTCTTGAGATTTGGCAACAGAAGACCAATACACTTCTTTTCTAGATGCAATTAATGCCGTTTATTAGTATCGGTATTATAATGATTATTCTTTAGAAGCATAACAAGATATTTATAGCAAGTTGATGTATATTTTCTTTTTTCCTTTTGATTACATTTTTTATTATGTAATATTATGTGCATTCAAATGAAAGGCATAAAGTTATATGGCTGTACATTTAACTTTTATTTAATTTCTGTATCACAAGATTTTTCAGTAAAATATTATTTCTCTGGAAAAATAAACAAACAACAACCCCCCCCCCCCCCAGCTCTGAGCAGCCTCCAGGGTAGAAAACTCAATTCTGTTGCACCAGTTCTGGAAAGGAATGATCTAATAATATCTGGTACAGAAATGCACAAGAAGGGGCAGGGAAGTTACTCATGCAAAGATACAGGCGGCTGCATACTCTGAAACTGGGTGCTTTGGGTAACCATGAACCTGTAATTATTTAATACATTTCTCATGGTGCTCTCACGTCCCACTTATGGTGTTTTGAAATTAGAAGATGAAGATGATATTGGATTTATATCCCGCCTTCCACTCCAAAGAGTCTCAGAGCGGCTCACAATCTCCTTTACCTTCCTCCCCCACAACAGACACCTTGTGAGGTGGGTGGGGCTGGAGAGGGCTCTCACAGCAGCTGCCCTTTCAAGGACAACCTCTGCCAGAGCTATGGCTGACCCAAGGCCATTTCAGCAGGTGCAAGTGGAGGAGTGGGGAATCAAACCCGGTTCTCCCAGATAAGAGTCCGCACACTTAACCACTACATCAAACTGGCTCTCCACATCAAACTGGCTCTCCACATCAAACTGGCTCTCCAGTTACAGGTCTCCAGAGAGATGTCCTATACCTGCCTTGCCATACCGTCATGGAGAGACTGTTAAATGTGTGAATAATGTGGCATACAACTACCCTGTCATTCATTCAACTGTGTACACTGTGTCTCCTGCAGCAACCTCTGGATGCAGTGCATACAAGTGGAGAAGCAACCCAGGGGAGAGCAACCCCAAAGTCCTCCGTCTCTCTCTTCATACATGCCCTATCAATTGCTAAGATATAGGGCAGGTTCTTTAGCTTAGGAATTCCAAACCTCTATAGAGTTATCATTACCTTGAAGCATTCTGTAGCTCTCCAGTTAGTTGAGCACATGGTCAACAGCCACCAGCTTCAGATCTCAGTTAAGAGTTCTGCCTCTTCTGATGGACCCACCATGAAAGATAACTCCTTGCTGCAAGGAGGGTTTTTTAAAAATCACATCTGTTACTCCACCCACTTACCTAGTCAGGACAGGTCAAGGAAGCCTTTCCTGAAGTCATCAGGAATTTCCCTCCTGGAGATTATTCTTGGAGCCTCTGTAGTTTAAAGTCTTCCACATCTCTGTTCCCTACTAGAAGAAGGGGGGAGGACTTAACCCATCCATTATCTCTCCTGCTAGATTTATTAACATTTGTATGAAGGTAGGCTGGAAAGCATTTGTACTGTCTCCCTCCACTTCCTGCCTGCCTGCAGTCTGCCCAGAGGAGGGGAAAAACTCTTAAAACTCAAGAGTAGGGGTTTTGCACATTTCAAACCTCCAATTAAAAAATGCATTTCTTCAGAGATCCAATCACAGATTTTGTTGAATCTTGTGTAAACTTCTGATATATATAGGTATAAGTAGGGTTATAGAACTAAAGTTACATCTAGAACTAGGCTTGCCAGTCTCCAGATGGGGTCTGGAGATCTCCTGCTTTTATAACTGATCTCCAGCTGGCAGAGATTAGCTCCCCTGGATAAAATGACGGCTTTGAAGAGTGCGCTGCAGGACATTGTACCATGCTGAGGCCCCTCCCCTCCCCAAACCCCACCTTCTCCCAGCTTTACTCTAAAGTCTCCAGTTATTTTCCAAAACAGATCTGCCAACCCTAATCAGAATATGGAACATGGGGTACATTTAGCTAACCTTGCTAACAGTTATTAAAAATCCCCCAAATATATCTGGTGTTTATTTATTAAGTTTTTATTCTGCCCTTCCCTTCTTACAGGGCTCAGGGTGCCTCAATTTGATTAAAAACACAGATAATACAATAAAAGCCTTTACAATTCTATAATTTGGTTTGCATCATATACACCAAGATGGCTGACAAACTGAGGAGCATGCTCCTATAAGTCTACAGAAGTGCCCAAGATTAAACAGGGCAGTGGGCAATCACCCCCTGAACATACCAAGTCAGGAGATGGATTTAGCTTGCAGCAAGGAGGAGCTCTCATTTATGCTAGGTCCATCAGGGCACTTAACTGTGCTCTGAAGCAGGCAGCCATTGACCATGTGCTCGCCTTACTGGAGAGGCGGAGAAAGCTTCAAGGTATAGGAGACTCTGTAGAGATATGTTTCTGCTAAGCTAAACTAATGGCCAACCCAGGATGTTGCAGTAATGCATTCCACAAGCTGATGATACACTGAGCGAAAGAAAAAGTAATTCCTTTTGTCTGTCCTGAAAGGACTGCCAGATTGCCAGTTGACTCCATTGAAGTATCCCAAATTCCTGCATTGCAAGAGAGAAACTTTGTCTTGTCTCTTTATTGTCAGCTATCAGGGCTCAAACCAGCAGGTGAACTTTTAAACTTGAAAGGCTCAAAGTAAAGCCTCAAGCAAAAGCTACTATGGAAATGTTAAAACTTGCCTGTGATTATGAAACTATCAATAAATTCACTAAAGCTTTACATTTGGGGCCAGAAAAAACAGTCAGAACAAAGGATGTTAATGTTATTTTGGAAACATCAGAGAGAGAGAGATGTTTGCAATACTTGGTGGTGTTTTCCGCTTTTTAAATCATTACAGACAAGAGTGGAGGAAGCAGCTAATGCCAAGGCACGAGAGAAGGAAACTGGCTTTGCTTCTAGGATGGATTGTCGCTTTAAGAAGAGTCCCCATCAAGGAGTCTGCTGCCTTGCAAGAACCACTTCTTGGAAATCTTAGAGGCTTTATGAAAACATTCAGCAACCTCTGCTGTGATTCATTTGGGAATGTCTATTCTGGTAGACCAACAAAAACAACCAGATTATGGTTTTACATCCAGCTGTAAATTGTGCAAGATCAAGGACTTCCACCTCCCTAAACAGAATATTGTTGTTCTTTCCTGATGTCCTAATTGATAGTGATATTCCTCCTGGCTTTGAGCTACATTGCCCTGAAGCAGTTTTCAGCTGTTTAACAAAGCTCATATGGGCCAATAGCTGACACTCAAAAGCAAAGAATCACAGAATCCTAAGAGTTGAAAGGGATCCCCAGGGTCATCTAGTCCAACCCCCTGCACAATGCAGGAAACTCACAAACACCTCCCCCTAAATTCACAGGATCAGCATTGCTGTCAGATGGCCATCTAGTCTCTGTTTAAAAACCTTCAAGGAAGGAGAGCCCACCACCTTCTGATGAAGCCTTTTCCATGGAGGAACTGCTCTAATGGTCTGGAAGTTCTTCCTAATGTTGAGCCAAAAAGAGGATCCATGTTACACTTCTTTCTTCAGTGTTTTATCAGTGCTTTATTCAGATATGGGTCTCTCTTATTTCCCTTTTTTTTCAGTTAGTAGAACTGGTGCAGTTGGCTATGTCATTGTGAGTGTACCCTTGGATGTTTTATCAGATACCCACTAGGAGAAGCGTGTGATTCATCATACACATACTGTGAAAATTGATACTTTTTTTTTTTTACAGCTTCCTGTAAAAACTCCTTGGGGCACTCCCTTATCCTTCTTAACCAAACAGAACTGCATGGACATTGTCTCACCCATTGTATTAATTCCTGAAAAGTAGGGGGGGGGAGGGAAACAGGTGGGGTTGCCAGCTTCCAGGTGGGGCCTGGAGATCTCCCACTTTTATAACTGATCTCCAGCTGGCAGAGATCAGCTCCCCTGGATAAAATGGCTATTTTGAAGAGTGAACTCTATGGCATTGTACCATGCTGACACTCCTCCCCTCTTCAAACCCCACCCTCTCCTGGAATCACCCCCAAAGTCTCCAGGTATTTTCCAACACAGACCTGACAACCCGAGAAACAGAAAGAAGAGAAACCAGACACAATGTAGGGATATGTAAAAAAACCTGCATCTCTGTGAGCCAGGCAACACCTAAACCCTCTCTGAGATTTTTTATTTGGGCTAGTGTTTGGGAGTCAGATTGGCTACAGGTTTTTTTAACCATTTACCAAGAAGGTATGCCTGTTTTTCTTTTGTCTGTTTCCATTTGTATCCTGTGCTCGTCCTTTGAAACACAGCATCGTGCACTATTGAATCAAGTAATAGATCAGTGTGGGGGTGTTGGCAGCTGGAACAAGTGAAGGAGACTAGCAGAACACCCTGTCTTGGTTCCCTGCATCTGGGATTGGAGCAGTTCCAGAAAAAGCGACTGCAAAGGCAAAAAGTGGTGGAAAAGCCAGGTGCTTGGCAAAAGTTTTTGGGGAAAGGAGTATGGCTCAAGAAGCCACTTGGCTAGCAGAGCCAGTTTAGCTCTGCTTTCTGAAACTTGCTTAAGCAAGGAAAAGGGCCGAATTCTCAGCAGAGCTGGAGTTTTCCTGTAATGGGGTAAACTTCTTTGTCCCATTCTTCCTTTGTTCTGAACAAGACGTGCTGGGCAATGGCAGCCACTGGGCATCTGGCTCCCACGCTTGGAAGCCAGGCTTGGAAAACAGACTTTACTATAATTACATGCATATGAGTCTTTATCTTTCAGGAACAAAATCTGCTAGATTTCAAAAAGCCTTTTGAGTTATTGTTTGCCTGCTTAAGTGATATGGGTTCTGTAAAAACCATTTCCCATTTCACAACATTACTGTGGCATGAATTTAAGTCTTGTGTACCTGCTTGTGTTCAAACACTCTGTTGTAATGAAGGAAATACTACACTGAGGGCCACTGTGTAACATTTTTCATTTTGGACTAGAACTGGGGAGACAGATTTAAACGACCCACTCTGCCCTGAAGCTCACTGGGAGCATAAACCTAAGAACACTTTCCAGGGAGTAAGACTAATTGAGTAGACTTGACACTGTGAGTGACTCTAGGCCAGGGGTAGCCAAACTTGATTAATGTAAGAGCCACATATAATAAACATCAGATGTTTGAGAGCCACAAAACATGAATGTCAAATGTTTGAGAGCCACAAGACAAACAGAAGGAAGGAAAATAGATAGAGGGAGGGAGGAGGTAGAAAGAAAGCAACTTTAAATGCATTCGCCAAGCTGCCGGCTAGCTTGGCTCAAAGTGTTTTAAAGAAACAAATGCCTTCTCCAAGCTGGTTGATGAGGCGGTAGGAGCTTCAAAAGCCACACAATACGTGTGAAAGAGCCACATGTGGCTCCGGAGCCATAGTTTGGCCACCCCTGCTCTAGGCCAATTTCTCTCTCTCAGCCTATTCTACCTTACAAGTTTGTTATACTGATCAGTGGGAAGGAGAACCATATACATTGCCTTGAGGATGGTCAGGATAAAATTGTAATAGATAGATGCCTGATTTTTGTATAATCCACCACGTGCATGGATAAAAGATTATTCTAAAAAACATGACATGACCATTTGGTAGCAACTGCTCACTATTCATTTGGTCAAATTTAAATAATAATAACCCAAGGAGACAAGGGGACGATACCCTTTTTGGTTAGATATGGAGAAATTACAGATTGACACAACCTAGCTGTGTTGGGTAGCCCAACATAACACGTGAAAATCAAATGCAAAATCCACTGAGTTCTGTACAGGTCCCACTGCGGTGACTGGGAACAACAGATTTATTATATTGATTGTGTTCTGTATGGTTGACAGTTTGTATGGGAAGAGATTATTTTGGTTATAAGAACAGAAGAAAAGCCCTGCAGGATCAGACCAGGAATCTATCTAGTCCAGCATCCTGTGTCACACTGCCAACCACTTCCTCTGGAGGCCCAACAGAAGGGCACAGAGGCCAAGGCCTCCCCTTGATGTAGCCTCCTGCCTCTGAATGTGGAGATACCCTTCAGTTAGCATGGATAGTAACCACTGATACACCTTGCATCAATGGATCTGCCTAATCCCCTTTGAAAGCCATCTATAGAAGCCTGTGGCCGTCACCATAAAAATCAGGCTGCAATTGTATGCCACTTGGAGATTCCATGAAACCTGTTTCCAAGTCAACATGCTGTGGATCAGGCCAGGTGGATCATAAATTCTAAGACTGACACTGCAAATGCAAACACAAAACTGCAGAGAAGCATTCCATAATTAAGTACTACTTAGCAGAAAATGGGCATATATAAATATTATTACTTTTAAAAGTTTATATCCAGCTTTCCCCCCTGACTCCTTGTATCTTACATCAATTCAATTTTTTTTTAAAAAAACACCTTAATCTGAAATCTACAGAAATACCAAGATAGAAAGAAGAAGAAATTGGATTTATATCCTGCCCTATACTCTGAATCTCAGAGTCTCAGAGCTGTCACAATCTCCTTTACATCCCCCATCCACAACAAACACCCAAAGGTAGGTGGGGCTGAGAGAGCTCTTACAGCAGCTGCCCTTTCAAGGACAACTCCTACGAGGGCTATGGCTGACCCAAGGCCATTCCAGCAGCTGCAAGTGGAGGAGTGGGGAATCAAACCTGATTCTCCCAGATAAGAGTCCACGCACTTAACCACTACACAAAAGAGCAAGCTGTTTACTAATTGCCCATCACAATGACAGACCTCCACTCAAGAGCATGTTGGAAAAGCTCTGTTTTACAGGGCTTTGGGGATCTTTGCAATGTTGCTGCCTTCCTTGCATCCTTAGGGACACTGTTCCATAAAATAGGGGTGGCCACAGAGAAGAAGGAGGAAGAGAAGAAGAACATAAGAGAAGCCATGTTGGATCAGGCCAATGACTCATCCAGTCCAACACTCTGTGTCACACAGTGGCAAAAACTGCCCCCAAAACAAAAAACAACAACCAGGCACCATCAGGAAGTCCATCAGTGGGGCCAGGACACTAGAAGTCATCCCACTGTGCCCCCACAAGCACCAAGAATACAGAGCATCACTGCCCCAGACAGAGAGTTCCAACAACAAGAAGGAGAAGAAGAGGAGAAGGAGGCTGGATTTATACCATGTCCTTCATTACCAGAAGGAGTCTCAGAGCAATTTACAACCTCCTTTTCTTTCCCCTCCCCACAACAGACAACCTGTGAGGTAGGTGGGACTGAGAGAGCTCTCAGAGAACTGCTCTTGAGCAGAACAGCTCTGGGAGAGTTATGACTGACCCAAGGTAACTCCAGCAATTACATGTAGAGGAGTGGGAAATCAAACCAGTTTCCCCAGATAAGAGTCCACGCACTTAACCACTACATCAAACCCAAGCTGAAATGGTTCTTAAGTGAAGAAATAGCAGGCACATATATAACATCCAGCAGAGATTTGTGTACTCATACCAATTTATCCATATGGATTCTTTCATGAAACCATCGCAGTGAGACACAAGTGAAAGCTGTTACATTTTACATGCTTCAAAATGTTTATTGGCAATTTAGAAAAATTAATTTGTTGGATTATCTTCTGTGACAATACAGTCTAAATCTTTTCCAGCATTAGAAACAGGCTTCAATTCTTTAGGATGAACACCAATGGTGACCTCATGTGGTCAATTTCAAAACTACACAGTTGCTCAGCAAAAATGATTTTTTAAGATTATTACTGCTATGATCCTGCTTGCTCAGGATGCACTGCTGTAACAGACTCAGGCAAGTTAGCCTGGAAGCTGAGAACACTTTGCAATGATGGCTGGGCCACAGCTATGGAAACAAGAATATAGTGAATTGAAGGGGCTGGCAGAGGGAAAAAAACACCTCAGAGTTCAGTCTGGAGTTGGAGCTTGAGTACTGAACAATGTGAAGACTGGTACTTAAGCTGGTCAGTTGTGTTGTGAAGCAACTGGACACAGAGCTGAGAACAGCCAGTGGGGCTGAGTTCCTTGGTAGACAGAACTGGGCTAAGCTTCTGTCTGAGTGAGAGAGTTTTTGTCAGAAGGGGCTCACAGCCAGGCACCTTCTGCGAGGAGAAACTCTCTGTGTGGTTCTATCAGCACAACAGGGCAGACTCCTTGCATAAACTGAAAACACTCCAATACACAAATACTGTGACTGGATTCTTGTGGCTAGAAAGGGATCTAAAGAGTCAGACTAGGAATCTAGCTGGGACTGAGGCACACCAGGAGGAGTTGAGGTGCTAGTTGGAGCACTCAAAAGGGTGTGAGTCCAGTGAGCTAGGAACCAGGATGTGAGTCCAGGGAACTTGGAACCAGGAAGATGTTGAAAGGACAGGGCTAGATTTATTTACCTATACCTGTATGTGAGGGAAAAGTTATCTAGCACAAGTCAGGAGTCCTCAGTGTGTGTGGAAAAGAGTGAATGTCAGTTTGTTATTTTTATGATTTAAAGAAGCCTGAGTTTAGGGCTATTTCATCTTTGCCTAGTGTTCCTAGTGCCAAGTAGGCACTGCCTGCCATTTCATAGTTATTAAGCCTGCCTGTTTATATTTTGTATTTTGAACTATCTCAGTCTGATAAATCTCTGGTGATCAGAGATGGTTTATTTTGAATTGCCTGCCAACTGATTTGTTATTGATCAACTAATTAATATTATTTTATCCCTCTTCCTTATCTTTTGTGAACCAATAAATATTCTTTGTGGTTTTGAAAACTGTCTGGTGCCTAGTTTACTTTAGTTATGACAGGATTTCTGTATGTGTGCCTGAGAACCGAGGGAAAGTGACTGGGGAAAAATTTATAATGGTCACCCTCCCAAGCTGACCCTGACTGGTTCCTCACAACTGCATATTGACCAGTTAAGGTCAAGATAAATTTCTCTGCATGATGCTGCCTTTTATTGATCAATTGTAGTTAATACTGCCTGCTCTGACTGACAGAAGGTCATTGTTAGACATTGTTCACAACAGTTACTACTACATTTTTTAAAAATTAAAATGCTATGGATTGATCTTGGGATCTGCTTTCTCTCACAAAGACAAGTGGCCCTTTTTATTTATTTATTTATTTTATTTATCTATTTAATTTATATCCCGCTCTCCCCGCCAAGGCAGGCTCAGGGTGGCTAACAATATGAGGGTCAGCAATAGCATGCCCAACCACTTAACAGTAAATATAAACAATATTAAATATAAAAACATTAAAACATTTAAAATATCTGGTGCTAATTTGATGTATCCGAACAACAAGATATTAGTGGTGGTAATCAGACTGGTCGATTTTTAAACTTCTGGAAGTCCCAGACAAGCCACTGGTGGTGTTTCTGGGCCCAATCAATCGCTGTAGATGTCATTATGAAAAAGCGTGGCGGATGAATGCCGTTTTGCAGGCCCTGCAGAACTGTGTCTCACAGGGCCCTCACCTCCTCCGGCAACTCATTCCACCAGCTAGGAGCAGCGATGGAAAAGGCCCTGGCTCTTGTTGACACAAGCCTAGCTTCTTTGATGCTGAGGACCATCAACCAATTTTGGGTTCCAGACCAAAGTGCTCGCTGGGGCATTTATGGGGAAAGGCGGTCCCTAAGGTATGCAGGACCCTGGCCATATAGGGCTTTAAAGGTGATAACCAGCACCTTGAAGCGAATCCGGTACACTATTGGTAGCCAGTGCAGTGCTTTCAGCATAGGCTGAATGTGCACCCATAAAGGAACTCCCATTAATAACCTGGCTGCAGCATTCTGCACTAGCTGGAGTCACCAGAGGGCATAGCAGTAATCTAATCTCAAAGCGAAAGTAGCATGGATCATAGTAGTTAAGTCGTCATGATCAAGAAAGGGAACCAAGTGCCTTACTATCTGCAGATGGTAAAAAGCTGACCTGGCAGTGGCAACTACTTGGGCCTCCATCGTTAAGAAGGCATCCAAGAGCACTCCTAAGCTTTTAACTTTGGGTGCTGGCATAAGCTGCGCCCCATCGAAGGTCGGTAAATGGACCTCCAGTCCCAGACCACGGTGACTTAGGTACAGGACCTCCATCTTTGTTGGATTTAATTTCAGTCCACTTAGCCTGAGCCATCCCACCACAGCTTGTAATGCTGCAGACAGATCTTCTAGGGTGGAATCGGACTGGCCACCCATCAACAGGAAGAGCTGGGTGTCATCAGTGTACTGTGACAACCCAGCCCATGCCTCTGGGCAACCTGGGCGAAGGGGCGCATGTAGATGTTAAATAACATCGGAGAAAGAACCGCTCCAAATAAGTGGGCGTCACTGGGATAGTTCTTTCCCTAGTGCCACCCTCTGTCCCTGACCCTGGAGAAAGGAGGAAAGTCGCTGCAAGGCTAACCCCTGGATTCCAGCACTGGCGAGGCGACATGTCAGTAACTGATGATGAACTGTGTCGAACGCTGCTATAGCAGCGCCCGCCTCACGGCCTCACTGGATCTCTATATTTCAGTCTCTTCGGGGTATTTTACTTGTTTATTTGATGGGACCACAGCAGCTTTGTTTGTTCTTCCCACAAAATATAGGCTCTTGAGAACTTTAACTTAAGCCACAGATTTATTGTAACACAAAGTTCTTAACTTGGGGATATGGGAGATATTTACACGGGCTAAAACGTTGCTCAGTTGTTTCAAGCTTTACAATCACTTTATCTTTTCTTGAGTCTCTCACAGTTACACAGTTCACAGTTTCCCTTTAACTCACTCTCCACCTCTAGCCAAGGTCTGGCCTCTTGGGATTGATGTGTCTAGTCTCACCCCTCGACTGGAGTCTCTCCTCTCAGCCCTTCTGGTGTCTCAGACCCACATCCACTCCCTCAACCTCCTCACTAGATCTTCAGAGTAGTCTCTAGGTGTCTGTGACCATTCCGGTCTTAACTGACTCACACACACACAGGCCTCTTGGCTGGTTTTGTCCAGCTGGCAGTCTCTGGAAGACTTCCCCGTCTCCGTCTCCAGCTTCTTCACAGGATCAGCTGCCCTCTCAGCCCTTCTGGCCGGCACTAACTGACCCTCTCAGTCTCTGTCAGGTCCCCACTGACAGACTCCTCTGACAGGCCTCCACTCTGTCAGACATCAACTGACTGAACTCCTGCCTCAGCAGTTTCTCTCCTTCAACTAACTTTTCCCTCCCTGAGAGCTCTGAGCACTTTGCCCCCACCCTCAGGTCACCTGACGCAGCCCTGTGCGTCTTCAGATTATGGTTAACCCATTGCTTTCCGTCACAGCTGCTGACAGGTCTAATAACATCAGCACCGCCAAGCCACCTCTATCCAGGTGTCTCTGGAGGTCATCTGTGAGGGTGATCAGTATCGTCTCCGTCCTGTGACCCGGACGAAAACCGGATTGATGTGGGTTTAGCATGGAAGCGTCATCCAGAAAACTCTGAAGCTGCACTGCCATAGCCCTTTCAATAATCTTGCGTAAAAACAGCAAGTTGGACACCAGCTGATAGTTTGCCAATCCAGCTGGGTCCAAAGATGGCTTTTTTAGAAGGGGACGAACCACAGCCTCCTTAAGAGGCCAGGGAAAGGTTCCCTCAAGAAGGGACTGGTTGACAATTTCCCTTAGGGGAGCCCGTAGCCCCTCATGGCCAGCTTTTATTAGCCAAGAGGGGCACGGGTCCAGCATACAGGTAGTTGGGCGTACAGTAGAGAGTATTCTGTCAACTTCCTCCAGGCTGAGTGAAAGAATCCAAAACTGGACTAGAAGACGTGCTCGGATTCTCGAGTTCCGTTACTGTTTCTAAAGTGACTGGGAGGTCATGGCGGAGTGACAGGACTTTATCTGCGAAGAAGCTCACAAAGGCCTCGTAGCCGATATCCAATTCCCTAGCATTTGGTATACCCATTGGTAGGGTAGTTAGAGACCGAATTGTTCTAAATAATTGTGCTGGGCGCGAGTTCACAGACGCAATCATGGCCATAAAGTATACTTTCATAGCGGCCTTGACCGCCACCTCATCGATTCTCATAAATGCCCTATAAGCTGCTCTTGTCATTTCATCGCAGGCTCGTTGCACCTGCATCTCTAGTCATCTGAGCCGCCATTTCATTTGCCATAGCCCTGGTGTATACCAGGGTGCCAGCTTTGTACGGGGGTGCAGAGGGCGCCTGGGAGTGATTTCATCGATGGCCATGGTGAGCCTGTTTTGCCAGGTTTTATTTTTCTTCTCAGTTCAAGAAACCTCTTAGGAAGATGGTAGGCTGGATACAATGGCCTTTTACCACTATGGCAAAAAGGCTGGAATGCATTGACCCTTATTGTCATTAAAGCCCCAACACTGTAAAAGGCACTTTACAAAAGTAACATCACCACAATGCACTTGAAGACTAAAGTTGTCATTACACACATTGAATAATGCACTTCCAATCCACTTTGAAACTGTATTTCACTCTGTGAAATGGCAAAATCAAGTTCTGATTGCTAAAGTGGATTGAAAGTTGATTGAAAGTGCATTATTCAATGTGTTTTAATGTACATTAAATATTGACAAGTTGGAGACAAAACAGAGGGAAAAGTCAAAGAAAAGAAGACAGGAATGGGAGTACATACTAATCCTTGAAAATATTTTGGTGTTGTTTTAGTTGAGGATGAAAATGAAGGCGTTGGATTCTAGAGTGACTAGTTCTAGAGTGAGTGGAAAAAATACAGGTGTGGATTCACAATTTCCCCCTTGTAATGGAGAATTTTGATCAGACCCCACCTGTAACCTGCTTCACCGTGTGCTCACTCTGTGGTTGATCGATCAGTTTACTGCTGTGTGGCAACCATGGAGTGGGTGGTCAGGCAGCTTTTAAAAATAATCTGTCTTCTGAGCATGTATGTAAGTGTGTATTGGAAGCAGTGCTTCAAGCTCTTTGCAGGATGGCAGCTGGTGGCTAGTGGGGTTGCTAGAGGAGGCTGCTGCTGGGATATGTAGTGCAGCATGGGGAGAGTGTTTTTGAAACTGTGCTGTGGGGTTTTTCTTAAGAACACAGTCTTGAGAAGCTCCCATGAGAAAGGCAGAGAGAGAGGTCTGTAAACTGTCTGTAAACTGTCTGCAAAAAATAAACGCACAACACAAGTGGTGATTGATGACCAGGGATGATTATGTGCTTATGTGCACATTGCTACCTGATTAAAGGGGGGGGGGCGAGAAACGGATGGGGGGCGGTGTTCACACTTCCCAACTGGCTTGAATTTGCAACAAGGGAGTTCAGACATCCAGAAATGCAGGGTAAAAGAGCTGAAATCTATAAAGACCAGACTTTCCCTAGAGCCTAGTAACTCAGATTCTAAGGTGGGTCAGAATGGGGTGCTAACTATTGGAGAATGGGAGGCAGACATCACTGTCTGATTGTGCACTTTAAATCTGGAAAGGGAACAGCAATGATATTGGATCAAACTGCTTGTCTGACTGCATTCCATGTCCCACACTCCTAAGGACCCCCAAATTTAGCAATGAAGGGCGGCTTTTCAGAGGGCTCAGGAAGCTCCACAGGAAGCAGGAGTCAATGCATCTTAATGGACCTGCTACTGCACTTTAGTGTTGTAGTTGTTTAGCACTATAATGCTAAACTTTAGAACTAGTTCAATGCAGATTACAGCTGAGAAAGCAAAGATAAGAAGTTTATGCCAGAATAAAAATGTGATTTGTCTTTAAGGTGCCACAAGTCCGTAATATTACAAGGCATACAAAAAGTAGCCTCAAATGCTCTTGAAATACCCTGCTTTTGTTGCAGTTTAATCTTGTATGTACTGACCAGCAAGCATTTGAAACTTCCAATTAAATCTGTTGGGAGGCAAGGCAGCATGGTGTAGCTTAATCCTATCAGATCTCAGAAGCTAAGCAGGGTTGGTACTTGGAAGGGAGACCACCAAGGAAGACTCTGCAGAGGAAAGCACTGGCAAATCTCTTCTGCTTCTCACTTGCCTCAAAAGCCCCTTAGAACCTTAGTGCTCACCTTGGAACTTAAAAAAGTTCAAGGAGGATCACGTGATGAAAAAGGGCAGAAAAAAGAAGCACTGTTTGAAATGACCGTAGTGCTTTAGAGATGGCTCATTAATGGAAGGAAATTCACCATATGAAACCTCCTGTCCCTTTACTTGAAATTGGGCCAACAACAAATAACATTTGGTTTAGAAACAGCACATTTGTTACTCTTTGCAAGGCCACCTTAGCTATTTTGTTGCTAGTGGTGAAAAAACTCAGCCACTGTCCCATTACTGACTTCCCTGCTCACTGCGCCCCCTGCAATCATGAGAGCACAGGAAGTGTCTCTAAAATGGCAGAAACCACATGTCCACATCCTCCTAGGGTAACTTCTCTAGGAAATCTGTGTACAGTGAGCATGCTTGGTGCTGTATGGAAGATCTCAGTTTGGGGCTCTGCCAAAAGCTTGATCCTCAAACTGGGACATTTTGCACAAAAATGTTGTCCAGAATTTTGCTTCTCCCTTCACATAGACACCTTTGGTGACTCCTTCTGTATTCTACCTGATCAGACCAACTGGGCGAGTCTGTATATTTTCTGAACAGTGTCAGTGTTGATACATTAATTAGACTAGGACATATTCAGGGGCCAGATGCTTTGTGCTGTTTGTACTACTTTGCATACAAATACACTCAAAAACCAAATGCTCGACTGTACTTTTTCTAACAAGTTGATCTGCAGAACTGTTGATATCTTTTCTGGCTCAGTTCCACATATACCAGGCATGGCTGCCTGGGAAAGGGAGTGATAACCTAGCCAAAAAAAAACACCCCACCAATTAACATTGCAGGGGGTGGGATTTCCCTTAACTTGCAAGGTGCTCAAGCTTCCAGGACTATACCTTGTGGGCATGGATGAAGCTGGAGAGAGCTGCGACATGAGAAAACAAAGCCTGTTCCCTCTATGTGGCTAGCAGCCCAGAATACTGCAGCTGTCTCTGTGCTTCTTGGATCAGAACACTATGTGCCCCACCGAGGGACATTGCCTGGGCAATGTCCCAACCAGTTAATTATCAGGATGCTTCATTAGCTGCTCTGCAGTGCCCTCTAGAGGCAGGCTGATGAATAATTTCATTTCAGTAATGTTCAATACAATGATAAACAGCCCTGTGTTGTTCTCTCTGATTCTTCAGTTAGGAGCATGACAAACCAGTGGTAGTTCCCTGGCTTTGGACCTTAGATGGGCAGGTTGCTGAAGTTGAGAGGACTGACTCACAAGTTATTGGTAGAAGAAATTCAACACAAAACAGCTAGATTTGAGTCTAGTCTCTCTCTCTGTCATCTCTCTCGTACTGGTCGTATGGCTATTGCCTTAAGAAGAAGTTAGAAGCAAAAATTGTTTTAAAAGACCTTACTCAGTATTATTTCTCTATTTGGTTATTGTGCCTATGAATTTTGCCACTGAGGGTGACATGATCATTTGTATCTGACAGTAGCCATGACACTTGGGTTTGCACATTTAGCAGTTCCTTATTTTTACATAAAGGGATGACTAAATTAGCCCTCAACACATTGAATATAGTGCACTCCATAATCACATGTCTGATAGTTTGGTTTTATCATATGAGCAACTGCTTATTCTATTGGAGTATGATACCTGCCTTCCAAAACTGCTGAGGGGACCACAAGTCCGTAATGTTACAAGGCATAAAAAAATAATCTCAACTGCTCTTGAAATACCCTGCTTCTGTTGCAATTTAAACTTGTATGTACTGACCAGCAATTATTTGAATCTTCCCATTAAATCTGCTGGGAGGCAAGGCAGCATGGTGTAGCTTAATCCTATCAGATCTCAGAAGCTAAGCAGGGTCGGTACTTGGAAGGGAGACCACCAGGGAAGACTCTGCAGAGGAAGGTACTGCAAACCACTTCTGCTTCTCAGTTGCCTCAAAAGCCCCTTGCTGGGGTCACCATAAGTTGGCTGCAACTTGATGGCACTTTACACACACACATTAACTCTGCTCCTGTACACAAGTCTCCCTACCCATTATGAAAATCTTAACATTTACCTCCAGACCTACAGTTCACTGGTCTGTTCTTATGAGGGGCCTCTGGACAGTGCTCCCTGTACAAATTACAGCAACAGCCCCCAGTCAAGAGAAATTTCTGGACAAACTAGATGGGAAGAGGATGGGCTGGCACACATATGGTTCAATCCTAAGAACACTTCTCTGGGAGTAAACTCCATTGAATAAACTTGAATAGGATTCTGAGACCTGCTTAGGATTGCTTTCAAACTTCTCAATTAACTAGAAGATAATTTTTTACAAGTAGATACTTGTTGCTGTTGTCCTTGTGAGGCTGCCTCTGAAAAGCACCCACCACTTCCACATGGTTCAGAATATGTTTGTCAGCTTGTTAACTTGAATTCACCACATTGAACTTATTGTGCTTAAAGTTCTTCATTGGGTTCTATTATTTTTGGATGTAGTTCAAAGTGGTGTTTTTGACTTACAGAGCTCTAAATGGCCTGTGACCAGGATATCTGAAGGGCTTTCTTTCATTGTGCATTCCACAGTCATCCTAGTTATTCCATCTTCAGAGTCCAGATGGCCACTGTGAACAGGCTTTCCAATGGTGTTGCCTCCATTCTAGAATAAACTACCCAAAGATACTCTTGGTGTGTGTGTATGTCTATCATCCTGTATTTAGATGCCAAATTAAAACCATTGGATCACCTTTATTTATGTGAAATAAAACATTTTTGTCACAGTTTCCCTCCCAATTTATTTTGCTGCTGTTCTTTCTGATACTATTGTGAGTTGTGTTTTAATTTATGTAGATTTTATCTGACATTATTTGTAATTGGATTGTAAGTGACACCGAAGAAGAGTATGTGTGGGGAGAGAGAGGGTAGAAATGTTTCAAATAAACAAAGAAATAAGACCACAGCTGGTTTCTGCTCAAGTAACATGACATCTGCTTCACATGAAAGTTGACAATATTCTCCTCTTGTTCGGAAGCATACCTAGGAAATTTCTCTTCCTCCAGCACAAGGGAGTTTTCTGGCAGTGGCTGCTGTTGTCTGAGAGGCATTCCAGTCTCTCTTGACATTTCGGAGCTGACTGTGTAAATAGCAGAAGCAACAGCAGCCTGTGGTGGGGAGAATCAAGAGACAAAGTGGGATGGACATACTTGAGGACTTATCTCCAGAAAGCTATCTTTAAAAGCAACAAAAGCCCAGCTGTTGTTTCTAAAGCTGTCATACATACTGGCTTTGGAAGCTATTACCTTCATAAAGGTCAGTGGAGTTGGCTAAACAATCCCTCCTTTTGTTCTCAGAAGGCAGGAAGGGGCTGCTTTTGACATTGCTTTTAAAAGATACCTTAAGATTGGTGTGATTCAATTGTAGGATTACATCCCTGTCTATGGACAAGACTAAATGAGGTGCTGGCATTCCATAACTTGAATTTGGGGAAGGATGGTGGCTCAGTGGTAGAGCATCTGCTTGGTAAGCAGAAGGTCCCAGGTTCAATCCCCGGCATCTCCAACTAAAAAGGGTCCAGGCAAATAGGTGAGAAAAACCTCAACTTGAGACCCTGGAGAGCCGCTGGCAGTCTGAGTAGACAATACTGACTTTGATGGACCAAGGGTCTGATTCAGTATAAGGCAGCTTCATATGTTCATATGAATTCCAGGTGTGCAATTTGACCCAGAAAAAGTAGCTGCAAAGGTGAGGAAATACAGATCAGGGCTCTTGTTCCTGAGTCATTTTCCCCTGTCAAAATCCCCCTGCTTCAATAGAGAAAAGAGATTGTAGCCTGTATCATGTCAGTCTTTTCCCCCTAATGGAGTCTATGGGGTAATTTCAGTTGGACAGTGGTGCAGTGGGGAAGAATTATTCTCCCTTGAATCATGCCCACCATGCAAATGACTGCATTTGGAAGCTCAGTTTTGCATAGTTTGACTGCATCTCATAGCAAAGATGTACGGATAAAATGTAAATCTTCACCCACATCTTTGCAAACATACCTTGGAATACATATATAAAAAATTAAAATAAGAAAAATACTTCTAATGTTTCATGGTTTCACGTTGTGTCTAAGCAACCCAATGGCCTCAAGACAGAGCATGTAATATTTTATAGCCACGAAATCAAAAGTCCTAGCATGTTTGGGATTTTATAGCCCTAAGCACTAACAGTGCAATCCTAAGGAAAATTACTCCAGTCTAAGCCTATTCATTTCAATGGGCTTAGAACGGAGTAACTCTTCTTAGGATTGCACTGTAAGAGTCTAAAATATTTTATTAAAAAGGGAAGCACATACTAAGCTACACTTTTCAGAAAAAAAATCTCAGCTTTATTTAAACAGCACATCCAGTGTACCTTGCAATAAATTCTGGGCCATAATGAAAAGACAGTCTGACAAAATATAAATGCCCTCTAGTCTCCTCCCCTTCTCCTATTCAATGTAGCATAGCATCAATAAAATGCACAGCCACCCCCAAAAGAGATGCACTTCTCCGATAACTGCCTAACTCATGGAAGATACAAGCCCTGTATTCATGACATATACCCAGACAAGTGAATGTGCATAGAGGAGAAGCAATAGTATTTTAGCTGTGGTTATTTTTCAGAGAATAGAATCTACATCAGTCAGTCAGGTGATAGTGGGGGGTGATGGAGCTGTGTTTATGGATTTAGACTGTTTTGATGATTCCCTTTTATTTGAATCAATTTCCTTTACTCATGAGCACACCATGCCGAGTTCCTTGTGAAAAGTGGATTCCCATGTCAGACAGGAGTTAATTATAAAAGAATATTCTTATCTTATGCATGTTTCAATTACTGCTATTTTAAAAAACCTGCAGATGAGGATTCAACCTCACACCTCATGCTTGTTCTAGAATATTTTCATTGAATGGAGTTTTCCAGAATTCCCAGACAGAGCAGATGCCCTTCCTCTCATGTCCTAAAGTAACAGTTCCAAGCCACTTCCTGATTTAGTTGCTATTACCCCAGAAAAGGAAAGAAGATGGTAATGTTCTTCCTGAAACTAGCCCTAAAAGCTTCTTGTCAGTCCCTTTGGACTCCCTTTTATTTTATTGCAGTGTTCAGCCTGCATCTGGTTTCTTGAGTGTTGGGGATCAAAACCAGTGTCCTGAGCTCCTGCCCAAAATATCTAAGCTGCCTTGGGGCAGAAGGGACTGGAAACTACAGCAGGTTTGTTCCCATAAGTTAGGGCACAAGATCTGGTTTAAGCAGTTCTGTCAGAATGTTTCCAAGCAGAATTCTAAACAGCTACACAAAAACTATACATACAACAGGAATAGCTTTTTCCAGCTTTGGATTACATCACCAGAGAAGCCACACCTTTTGGATTTCTATCCATCACATCCCTGTCAGATAAAAGGTGGCAACTTGACTTCAAACACTTCGCCCTATCCCTGGGAAGTTTCATGGTTCACACACAAAAAGGGAGGAGTTCTTTTCTGAAGCCTTTCCTACTCTATTCCCTTTTCCATCCTCCCCATCCCCTGCATAGTCTCAGTCCCCAGGTCATTTCATGCAGCAGAAAGGTTGGCACTGTTTGGGCTCAAAAGGAAGTTCAGAAACCCTCCTCCTTTCCCGAGTTCAAAAGTTTGAGAGACTTGGCTCTAATCATTCCTGCTGTTCTTTTCCCCTCTCTCAACGTCCTTCCCTCATTCCTTCCCCTGGAACTTGGATGCTCAGCAAAAGAAGAAATCTAACACTGGAACATGGCACACCAATGGGATGAGCAAGCCTTTTGTTTGGCTGGACCAGTCCTTCCCTCCCCACCATACAGTGACAGACAGGTCTGAGACAGAGCAAGAAGAGCTGCTTGTGCTACCTCTGGGCAGGCTTCAGTCCCTGTCACCTTGCCAAATACTGCACGCACAGCTCACCCATGCCTTATAAAGATTTTGGCCAAGCTCATGAAAGCTTAATAGCCTGACTGGGCCAGGAATGAGTTCTTGCTCCAGCATGCTAATGAGGAGTGTTTAGTATTTTTTTTTTTACAGGGCAACTATAAAACTAGAAATACTTTGTTAGCACTTGAACAACTTGGTTGTAGTGTTGTTGTTTTTTTGCAGAATAAGGTACATGAATGATTCACAAAGAAGCCCTTTATAGGTGCTATGTTTCTGGCACTCCTATCTCATGCACCAGTACAGCATGTTATGTGCAATCCTTCTGGTATGCAGAACCACCATTTTATATGAAAAAGGCAACACCCATACTGAGCACCTTCACTATGTGCAAATGCATACCCTTGAAAATACAGGATTTAGATGGTGCAAACTGTGATTGGAAAACTCATATGGGATGGCAGTTGCACATAGTGTAGGATACTTTCCTGGTACCTGATATAAGAGTGTCAGGAATGTAATGACTGAAAAGGGCTACACGTCCCCTTCTTGTAACTGTTTTAATGAAAGACTGGCCATTCATGCTTCCTATCAGTATTCCATTTGTTCTCTTCCATAACTGGTGCCACTTTCTATTCTGGCTCTCCTACTCCTGTGCCTTTCAGGGCAGCTGGAGAAATTCAACAGGTGAAGCTTTCTTGGGCACTGAGAGGAAGTGATGGGGGAAGTTTATAAGCCTCAGTTTTGTGCTTTGGGCAACTGTTAAAGCTAGTAAAGAAAGGTGCTCATCCCAGTTAATCCTCACAGAGACAATTGCAATACATTTTGGTAGTAGAAACAGATGCCTTCTACTACCTTCAAACCAAGCTGTATGACTTCACCCACAGATTTCTTGCAAAGGTATCCTGGGAGGTTGTTGTTTTATAGCTTGTTTGAACAATTCATTATCCATCTCCTCTTTAAAGGACTTGGGTTCTGAATCTGTGTTTCTATTAGTCTGGTTTCCATAGGTAAGAAACAGAAGGACAAGGCCATTTTGTTGGACAGAGCAACTCAGCATGCCTGGACATTGGGGAGCACTAAGGGTGTTTTTACACTGACAGTTTGTGACTCTCTATCACCGCATTGGAAACTCACCTTTTACTTTGCCTAACGTTCTCACAACTGTTTTGCATTGTTGCTGCCCGAAGCATCTACATTCGTTTCGGTGAGATGAGTTTCAGAGCTGCTGCTGCTGCTGCAACGTTTTTCTCCACACTAATTTTGATCTAGTCTTTTCTCTACAGGCATTTCAAATTTGTATTGTAGAAGTTTCCATGTGTTTTAAAAGACTCCTTCAAAAGCCACCACAAGGTGCAGTAATTTGCATGAGAACTGACAGCATTTGAAATTTTTACATATCATTGCTTGCCTCAACTAGTAATTTAAATTTGTATTGTTTTTGCAGTGTTGACACGATTTCCAAGCAATCGTATGCATTTAACTAAGCACTGGCATTCCGGCTGCCCTCTGATCAGAGACACCCCCCCCCCCCCCCAATTGAAACGCTTACATGTAAAAGGAAAATAATTAAAGTGGAACAGTGGCAGGCAATTTGAAGACTCTAAAACTCTGGATCAAACTGAATGTAAAACCACCCTCAATCACTCTGTGTACAGGTGTTAACTCCTTGAGTGGGATGCCTCTCTTTGTCTTAACCTGGGAGCTGCCCTCTGACCCCTCCTCTCTCTCTCACTTTATCCTCTTACTTCCTTTACATGGTCTTCCATGGAGATACATGCCTATACAGGTTGCAGACAAGAGAAGAGAAAGAAGCCTAATCTAAAAAGTACTCTCCCTATCACAAATGGCCAGCTTGTCTGGCATCATGTGTGTGGGAGAATCTATAGGAGTTACCTGCAAAAAAGGCAAACTTACATGTATTCAAATAGATCCTGTAAGTTTACTTTTTTTGTAAAATACTTCTTGGAAGATTTATTTACTGCACTCAATATCATGCTCTATGATGGGGCAAATCTCTGCTATTTTAATCAAATATCCCACCAAAGCTATGGGCCCAGAGTTTAAAAGGAATTTTTCTTATTAATTTTGTTTTTTTCTTGCTTGAGTAATTACAGGGCTTCAAATTGATGGATTAGATTATGACCAAACTTTTGCACAAGTTGTAAAATGTTCCACATTGCAACTTCCAGAAACATGCAAACAGAAACTTAGACATAATGACTGCATTTTTTATTCATGGTGAAATAGAGGACGAATTATACATTAAACAGCCACCAGGGTTTACAGATGAAAAGGCTAAACATCTAGTCTATAAACTTCCAAAGGGGCTTCCAAAGAGAGTCAGTTTGGTGTAGTATGTGGACGCTTATCTGGGAGAACTGGGTTTGATTCCCCACTCCTCCACTTGCACCTGCTGGAATGGCCTTGGGTTAGCCATAGCTTTGGCAGAGGTTGTCCTTGAAAGGGCTGCTCTGTGAGAGCCTCCTCAGCCCCACCCACCTTACAGGGTGTCTATTGTGGGGGGAGAAGATATAGGAGATTGTAAATTGTTCTGAGTCTCTGATTCAGAGAGAAGGGCGAGGTATAAATCTGCAATTCTTCTTCTTTATGCATTTAAAAACTACAAAAACATGTTGGATAAGCTGGCCAAGATGCAACTCAGTCAGGGCTTAAGACAAGGCAAATTTGACCCCTGTCTTTATAGCAGAAACTAAGATGGAAGATGGACATTTATTCCAACTGGTTGGTGATCTGATTATTTGCCATGAAAATCAAAATGACTGTACTGAGATTATATCCCAACTAGACAAGGAAGTAGAAGTCAAACACCTAGGCAATGCTAACTTTTACTTGAGAATTCAGATTGAACAGGAACCAGACAGAAGTTATCCTTTTAGTCAAAAGCAGAAAGTACTGGAACTATTGCAAAGCCTGGGTCTGGAATAGGGTTGCCAGGTCTGACACAAGAAATACTTTGGGGGTGGAGCCAAGAGCAAGGATGTGACAAGTATGATTGAACTCTGAAGGAAGTTCTGACCTTCACATTTAAAGGGACTGCACACCTTTTAAATGCCTTCCCTCCATTTGGAATAAAGAAGGATAGGGGCATCTTATTTTGGGGCTCATAGAATTGGACCCCCTGGTCCAAGCCTTTTGAAACTTGGAGGGTGTTTTGAGGAGAGGCACCAAATGCTATGCTGAAAATTTGGTGCATCTACCTCAGAAAACAACCCCCCCAAACCCAAGATACCCACACATCAATTCTCCATTATACCCCATGGGAATCAGTCTCCACAGGGTATAATGGAGTGCCCAGCACCCCCACTTTCTGATGACCCTGAAGTGGGGGGAGAGGGCCTCCAAACCAGGGGATTCCCTGCCCTCAATTGGGGATTGGCAACCCTAGCCTGGAAGGTGTTAATCCAATGCCCACACCAATGGAATTAGGCTTCTACAAAGAAAAGGTACCTGATGAACCACTGCCAGAGAACACAAACTACAGAGCTGCCATAGGCAAGCTTTTATACTTAGCAATGACAACAAGACCTGACACTGCAACAGCTGTAAACAGGGCCGGCCCTCTCACTAGGCAAACTAGGCGGTTGCCTAGGGCGCCAAGAGGCAGGGGGTGGCAAATTGGGCTCTCGCCCCCCCTCTGGTGCCCCAGGCAAGCACTTAGCTTGCCTCCCTCCCCCCTCCCCACTGCTGCTGCTAGCCCCCTCCGGGCTGCCACCACCTGGCCACCCCCGCCCCGGCGCGGCATCCCACTCACCCCCCTAGGCGCTCCGCTCGACTGCCCACCACTAAAAGCAGCACCGCTTGTTCACTCCCTTCCTCCTGCTCACTGGCTAAAAGTAAGCTTAGCTGGCTTCACAGCTCGTGCCTGTGTGTTTTGTCTCTTAACAAAACGCACAGGCGCAGGCTGTTCACCGGCTAAGCTTACTTTTAGCCGGCGAGTCCCAGGGGGAAGGGAGTGAGTGGAGCACCGGTGGGGCCAGGAGGGACACCGCACGGGAAGCGGGGGGCGGGGAGGGGGGCATGGAGCCACAGGCAGGAGCCTTGAGGGGCACTTGAGGGGGGGCACCAGGCAGCCTAGGGTCCCCCAGGGCATTGGGTCAGCCCTGGCTGTAAGTATATTATCCAGAAGAAGCACACCCACCACAAAGGATTGGACTGCAGTTAAAAGGGTGCTGAGATACGGTACTTAAAGGGTACTGCGCACGGTTGGGATATACAGATGCAGTCTGGGCTGGAAAAAGATCATGCCTAAGATCCACTAGTGGTTGTGTCTTTTTCTGTGGGGGTTGGACTATAAGTTGAGCAAGCCATAATCAAGAAATTGTTGCCCGCTCATCTACTGAAGGAGAATTTGTATCCGTTTCTGAAGTGTGCAGAGAATTAGAGTGGTTTATAATGTCACTGGAGGATTTTGGCATTAAGGAATCTGCCAGTTCAACTGCTGGAGGGTAACCAGAGTTGTAGAGCCCTCTCTTTTTTCAGAAAAAGACACCATATGGACAAAACATATTGGAATTAGGAATCAGTATGTAAGGGTTCTGCAGTAGTGTAGCTGCTGCTTGACAATATCATTTGAACTGTCCCACTGAGAAAATGACAGGGGACATATTTACCAAACCTCTACCAAGAGACAAATATCAAGGCCAGTGGGACAACCTGAACACTGAACCTTGATGGCATACCCATTTTTTCCTTAGGAAACTTCATAGGAATATACCACTGTTTAGAAGTGAGCCAGAGAAGAGTTTGAGATGAGAAGCAAGAAGTTTTGACACATCATACATTCTCCACTGCCTTTCCAACAATTAAGAAGAAAAATGAGAGATCTACTCTGTGTACCCTCTAGAAGACTATGGGGCTGATGGCAAGGACTGCCCAGTAAGCTGTATAATTAGTAGCGTCCACCCTCCATCTTCAGGCATCTACATAGCATAGGGTCAGACTGGTTACACTCCTGGACGTAAGTCAGAAGACAAAAAAAAAAGTACATTGTGCCCAGCACTCCGGTTGCTGCCAATGAATCTTCTCCCTGTATTCTCAGCCTGCACTATAATAGAAGCGGGGATTAAAATGCCAGGCATTGTCTTTGTTGGACTATCGTCTGTGAATTGTGTGCTCATAAGATCTGCTCTAAAAATATATGCATGGAAACAGGTGTTCACCAGGCCTCCCCAAGGGGCCTCCTAGTCACTTCTTTCAGAGTTAGAGCACAGCCCCATAGAAGGGGCTAAGACTGTGCTTAACTGACATTGCCTCAGTCAATCAATACTGGTATCATTCATTTTAAAATGGATCAACAATGAAGAAAGTTGTGTGGGGAGCTCCTCTCTCCCCACACTCTGAATGCCAGGTTCCACCCATGTATATCTAGACTGTGGCTTTACCCACAACCATCCTGGCTGTGTTCTAGACTCACCAGCTTCTATACACAACTGGCCAGTTTCTTCCTTATTTATTCTTATCCTGGCTCTGCCCTCTGGCTCCAACTACGAAGGGGATGAGACTCAGTGGTAGATCCTCTGCTTTGCATGCAGAAAGTCCCAGGTTCAATATCCTGCATCTCCAGTTAAAAGGACTAGTCAGTAAGTGATGTGAAAGACCTCTGTCTGAAACCCTCACACTGGAGAGCTGCTGCAAGTCCAAGTAGACAATACTGACCTTGATAGACCAGTAGTCTGATTCAATATAAGGCAGCTTCATAGGTTCATGTGTGTTCAGGGGTCCCATATTTCTATAGGGCCCTAACTGGCAACAATCAATATGATTGCTGCCCTGGATAACTAATGGTTTGAGTTTCAGCATGAAAAGTGGGCTATAGCTAAATAAATCAAATATAATTCTGGAGATGCTTAAGGTTTGGTGCTAGGAGCCCATTGCAACATAAGATACTAACTTTCTGTTTGTTCTGGTTCTTGATTGTGCACATACCCCACACAGACATTGCTAGTGCGGACATTGTTACTTCTCCTGGGCTAATCATTGTCCCTAATTCTGGAAGTAGCCTTGGGTCCTTTGTACCCCCTTGAGTGGCATCCTATGAGTATTTCTACAGAAATCAGGTTGCTTTTTTTTTACAGTGGAAGTCTGTGGGCTGGGCTGTATGTCTTTTAATTACTTTTAGGTGCTTTCTAAATAACATATTGAGATGACTGTACAAACACACAAAGGCAAGATGAAGAAGTAACTGAAGGGGTTCATGGCTGGATCACACTTATCTGCAGCAAAAGAAGCCACAGCTTTTCTGCTGCAGCTAAAGCTGGTCCATATGCTCCAGTCCATCTTAGAAGACATGAAGATCTGTTTGACTGTGTGTGCATATACACATATAAAGGATTCACAGGAGCCGTCAACTTTAATATTGTGCAATCTGCCTTGAGTTTTAGTGAGAAAGACAGACTTGAAATAATGTTAACAAGTATATGTCTTGTGGATTAATAGGCACAAATGTGTTATGCGCAGAATACATGCAGTGGAAAATGAGAGCATTTGATGTGGACCAAGTGTGCAAAGTGTGGGTGTGTGGTGTGGATGGGGACATAATCCCTTTCCACTGTGAACAGGGCCGTACCAGAGGGGTATCTGTGTCTGTTCTATTTTTATCGACCAGTTGCAGTTTGGCTTCAGCTTAAGACTCCCATCCTTTCCCTATCCCCTCACAGTCTGGAAGCCTCCATCCTCCAGCCACCAACTTCTTCCTCCCTGGACTGCACTAGGTAAGGTACTTCAGCAATGGGTTAGATTCATAGAAATCAAGAGCCAAAGGAGATCAGTGTGACAGCATCAGGGAAATCTTGTGCTTATTGATTTGTAGGTTGGAGCAGGGAGGAGAGAATGATCACTTTATTCTGTTCAGGATAGCTGAGAAGATCAGCTGGTTGAACAGGAGTTTAGGGTGGGGACTGCTGGGCAACTGCCACTCGGATTAATTGTATTTGCAATATCAATGCCATATGATCTGCTGCAGGAGTAGGCACATTTTTTTTTCATCCCAAGCTTCTCAACATCATTATTCCAAATAGACCAGAGAGAAGCTTAAGGACAAGTTTCAGCTATAAATTTTATAACTCATTAGATCTGTAGAGACATTCACACGAAAATTCCCTGGAGCAGAAGCAAATAATTAGAGCCATAGTGAAAAGGAAAATGCATGAGAGGGCTGAGCACAAAGCAATATGAAATAAGCTCCTGGGGAAATGCATCCTTAAGGAAACAAACTGGTTTCCTCTATTAGCACAGAGCAGCTCCGGTGTAGGTGAGAGAGGCTGAAATTATTTTCGTGCCTCAGTTTCATATGAGCACATTTCAGTAGAATTGTGTATTCTGTGCTGAATCAGCCTTCTCTGTGTCTTTGTGAATAGTGACATTTTGCTAATTTTGCAATGTGATGAAGCCAAACAAACCCACTTCCCTCCATTTTCTCAAGGGTAATTTACTTTCCAGAAACAGAGTTGCATGGATTCTTTCTGAATACTTGTCATAGTGAGACACTGGGCATCAAAAGAATTCTTTGGGAAGAGTAAGAGACCCAGCCCAGAATATTTCTAGGACAGATGCTGTATCTGCTCTAGAGATGCGCTTGTGTGATTGTTATTTTATTTGTTAAAAACAAGGTTAGTGCTTGAGCACAATTACCAATACACTTCCAGTGGAGGACATAAAGGCCTAACAGTGTAATCTTAAATCATCTTATTTAGAATGATTCTACTTTGCTTGGGGTTGCACTGAACAAAAAGAGTCCATTCTTATAGGCCCCCAGCAGAGGTGTTCATCTATTAGGAAGTTGGGAGGAATTCAAAAATTACGGGTGCTGACTCATAGTATTGCAGTTCTTAACAATTATGGTGGATACATCATGATATTTGAAGTTTTTTGAAATCCCAGCTTCTACTGTTAAGGGAATGCAAGAGAACCATAGCTTACAGTGGGAAAAAACCCCAAAAGCTAACTTTTCCAAAAACCAATATAAGCCTATGGCTGAGCTATGACCTGAATCTTGGAGTAAGGTTTGCAATGCTACCTTTAAAGATTTCTGTTTGTGAGCAGAGTAAATCTACAAAGTATGGCTTGAGTATAAAAGATAGAGAACTGCAAGCACAAAGGAAAATACACATTCCCTCCCCCCTAAAGTTTGTTACATGTTTTAATTACTTCTACACAAATTTAATGTTTGAAAATTTAATCCATAAAATGGATTTGTCCCCCAAGTGCATTATATGTTTTAATTACACCTAATTAGTTTTGCACTAATTTAATGTTTGAAATTTCAAATGGTAAAATGGAATACTGCCATGTGAGTTAACATGTTTTAATTATTCTTAATTACTTTCACACAAATTTACTGCTTGAAATTGTAAATTGTAAAACTGAGCAGCTGTAGAGAGTTTTAGACAATCTGCATTTGGGAAGAGCAGCCAAGCCTCTAAACCACTGATAAGCATGGAATTGTTCACCCAGCTGTCCACATTCTGTTCCATTTCTTGCTCCCTTGCTTGAAGCTGGCTTTCTGTCCCTCTATGGAAGCAGCAATACATAAATGCTGACAGTGGGCTGCTGATTGGTTATCAGAGACGTGCTAGGATCCATCTTGAGCTGAAGTCTGTCATTCATCCTGATGCTAGATTGCCCTGTGCCTACTTGCTTCTCTCTGTCTTTCATGGATTTGGATAATTCAACTGATCAGTCAATGGCTTCCCAGGATCTCCTATTTCTTATGGGCCCCCATAATCTTATAGTTTTTCCTTATCAGTACACATCATGTGTCTAAGTCAAGCATTCTGGAATCAGGCCATCCATGCAGTAGATACAGTGCTCTATGGATACAATATCCACAGAGAGTTCAAGGTTGGCTTTTTGAAAGGTGAGAGCAAATAGGCACAATTAGTCTGTATCATATCTGCCAGGAAACCCTGCAGAACCACAACTCCCAAATCTAATGGCAAGAGACAGATCAAACTAGATTGCTCCAAAGATGATAGTTGCATAAGCAGAACAGGACGGCTAGATGATATTTTGATTGCTGGTGCTGGTTACTTGGGGAATGCTGTGGAGAGGCAAGCATGAGGACTGTTCACAACATGCAATGAGATAATGGATGACAATTGTTAAGTCACAGAATTTTATTTTAAACTCTATCCTTTAGGCTCATGGAGAGTCGCAAATTTAAACCCTCATCCTTATGATAACCATGATCAGAAACACGAGAACAGCATCTTCAATGGCATTCTTTACTATAGTAGGGCTGACTACTTTGTTTCTAAAAATTCTGGCATCTTCAGAATTTCTCTCCAATGGGAAAAATGAATATCTATAGACAAAGTGCTCTTGGGCAGAGTGCCTGGCTTTTCTGAATGATCCTTCATTTTTACAGAGCTTGCTTGATGCATTTTTATTTCTCCTTCACATTTATACCCTATTCTTCTCAGAAACTCAAAATGGCATAGACATAATGGGGTTGCCAGGTCTGTGCTGGAAAATACCTAGAAAATTTGGGGATGATTCCAGGTGGGGTTTGGGGAGAGGAGAGGCCTCAGCATGATACAATGCCATAGAGTCCATGGTTCAAAGCAGCCATTTTCTCCAGGGGAGCTGATCTCTGCCAGCTTGAGATGAGTTGTAAAAGCAGATCTCCAAGCCCCACCTGGAGGCTGGCAACCCTAAGGTGGCACAGATATCCAGGCCTAAGAACATCAGACCAGCTTTGTGGCAAGTTGAGATTCAAACCTGTGGCTCCAGCACTGTGGCAGACATCTCTACAATGGCATTCTGTGAATTGCAGTGACCTCTATTTTACCTTCAGCTTGCCTCCCTAAAGTCATAGTGGCCTAAGAGGTAGCCTGGGATAAAGTGACAATCAGTCACTTGATTAAGGGGGACAAAGTCAGGCTTCCAGACCAGGTCTGTGCAACTGTGTGAACTTATCAGGAGCTGAACCCAAACATACTCATCGTTCCTTGCATATAGTTTATATAACTAATCCGTCTACAACTATTTCTGGGATTGCATCTAAATGCTATTTTAGCACCTCACTGTCCAGGTGCAGTTTCCTAGGCAGTGAGAAGGGAAAGAGTGACAAAACCACAATCCAACTAGACAATCATCTGCACTGTTTTCTTGCACTGCTGCTTTGAGATCTCGATGGCTTTGGGAGGGTGTTTTGATGTGAGGGTTGTCATCCTCCAGGTGGTGGCTGGAGATCTCTTGGGGTTGCAACTGATCTCCAGGTGACAAAGATCAGTTCACCTGGAGGAAATGGCCACTTTGGAAGCGGATGGGGGGGTGGGGTTCTATGGCATTATACCCTATTGAAGTCCCTTCTGAAGCTCTGTCCTCCTCAGACTCCATTCCAAAAACCTCCAGGTATTTCTCAACTGAGCTGGCAACCCAACCACACAAGCACTGATTTGTGTGTTTAAGCCTGTTGTGGTGCTAGGGTTGCCACCCTCCAGGTTGCACCTGGTGATCTTCTATTACAATTGATCTCCAGATGACCAAGATCGATTTTCCTGGAAAATATGGCTGCTTTGGAGGGTGGACTCTATGGCATTATACCCTGCTGAGGTCCCTTTCCTCTACAAACCCCATCCTCCCCAGGCTTCTACCCCTAAATCTCCAGAGCTGGCAACCCTTTGTGGGGCTCCCACCCCAGCAATATCCAGCATTCCTACTCTTTAAGAGATGGCAGAGGTAAATGCTTTGCTTGCACTGACAGGCAAGGTTATAAGACTAGAGGAGAAGTAAAGGCACAGACTTTGGCCCCCTTCCGTATTATAGTCAGCTTGTCTCCTAGGCTTTGCTGTTTCAGTCACTCATTCTTCATGGGAAAACTGTAAACATCCATTCATTCTTCTTAAGCAGAGATTGTCATTTCCAGTGAAGCTCAAATACAATTTTAGCTGCCATCAAAAGACTGAGTGCAACTTTCCAGTATGGTACTTGTCTCAACTCAATGGGTCCAGAACCAGGGGTTGTGTGAGTATTGAAATGCTGGGCTTGAATGCCATTTGTTGCTGCTGATTATTCTTCTTTTGACTTGTAGGCACCCAAATTGTTCACACAATGCCTGAACCGTAAGTAGGAAATTCCTTTCTTTCCTTTTTCTTTTGCTGAGTTGTCCTCCACTCCACACATATCTTGTTCTGCTCATACATCTTATATTCAGCTTCTGATTTGGGTTCATAATCTCAAGTTGGAGACTGGCTGATTTAGATGGGACATTTGGCCCTTCTGCTGGAAATGGAACCTTTCCTCCTGAATTCCCCTTCTCTCTATGATGTTTAGGTTGATTTACCTGTTTCTTGGCATCATCAAGGTATGCATGGTTTCATCCTTGCTTGATGTCATTGGCTTCTTCTGGAAGGGTTTGGGACAATATAGGGAAATGATCTGGTCAAGTTTGCACAGTTGGTAATAGGCAGAAAGGAAGAACTGAACTGAAGGCTATCACTTTCAATGGCAGCCCCATAACCAACATCATGTCTAATTTCATCCTTAAAGGAAATTTCCCAAAATTCAAGGACAAACTATAAGTGGCAGAGCTGAAATGAATATTCACAAATACTCAACATTTGTGATCTTTCCAATCTTGTCATTCATATTCTAAGGTGAACTCCCCTCCTTTTAAATTTTGAAACAATGCTTTAGACATGACATGATCTACTGAGAGTTTTGATTTGGTACACTTCAGTTCTCATAAGCTACTGCCTAATATTAATTATGATTGAATGTTACACGTGATCTCTTTAATGATCAGTCATTGTTGTAATGGTTTTTGGCTCTACAGATAAGACTATTAAAACAAGGAATGGCTTAAGACAACTGTTCTG
Organism: Heteronotia binoei; assembly: GCF_032191835.1. Taxonomy (NCBI): domain Eukaryota; kingdom Metazoa; phylum Chordata; class Lepidosauria; order Squamata; family Gekkonidae; genus Heteronotia; species Heteronotia binoei. The sequence continues at coordinate 60,751,227 of NC_083224.1, forward strand.
TGAACACTAACTAAAATATCTTGCACAGCAGTCTCTAAGCTTGGATTTCCTTAAGATTTCATCTCCATGGTTTGTTGTAGAGCAACAAATTAAGGCCATGTGATCTTAGGGCAAATCTAGAAAGTACTGAAACTTAACCTTATAAATATATGGCAATATTTCTAAATTTTAAATTTTATCATCCCAATATTAGTCAAGCTTCTCTCATGAAGGATCAGCCACTAGGAATATTGCCAATGTTCTACAAAACCTCTCAATGGATAATGGAAAATGGTGAGGGCGCACACTGCCTCATTCCTCAAAATCTTCTTCCTCAAACATTCTTCACAACCCTCTTCCACATTCATGGGTATTGTTGCCAACAAAACAAAAGTGAATATGATATCAATGTTTACAATTCAGAATTTTGAGAATTTTTAAAATTAGTTTCAGCTGTAAATAGTGTCAGTGCAGTTCTAACCTTCTAAGTTTGCTGCCTTCAGTGAAGGGTGTAACCAATGCTCCCTCTAGCTGTGGAGTCTTGTGAGCAAAAATTCTACTTCGTGAGCTACTGACATTAAAGTTTGCTCTGGGGCTATTTTTCCTGAGCTGAGACAAAAATGTGTGAGCCAGAGGCTAAAAACCCCCTGTGAGCTAGCTCACACTAACTCAACTCAGAGGGAACACTGGGTGTAACTGTGCTTAGGATTGCAGTATAAGCTTTTGTACCAGTTTTACAAACTAGTCACTAGAGGGCAGAGAGGGTCCTACACTTTCTGAGTGTGGAGAGACATGGTTGTCTATATTTATCATGGGGTAGCTTTTGCTGAAAAAATCATATCTACGGTATTTTTTTAAAATTAAGATTTTTTATTGTTTTCACATAAAAAGTTAACAAATTCACCCCATAGCCTTGCCCCCTTCCTTTTCCCTAATGTGTCCTATTAGCAGAGAAGGAAAGAGAGGGGTGGAAGGGGAGGGCAGGAGTGTAGGTTAGGAGAGTAAGGTGCAGCATTATGGATTCAGTTAAACACGGAATAATGCTGAGGCAATATCATTGTTCAAATAGGTACAGGAATTCATGCCAAATGGAAGTGAAGGTTCTGGGAGCATCTTACCTATTATATGATATTCTATCTTTTGTACAAAATAAAAGAATAATATTTTTTTGCTGCTTTCACATCTGGGGAAAGGAAGTCCTTTAATCTTTTTGTTTCCACAGATGGCATAAGTCACTCATTCACAGACTATTCACTCTACATCCCACTCACAGATATGATTAGAAAATGGGAATCAACTGCGCTGAGAATGGCTGTATAAATCCACAGCAATATTCATGCTTGGTTTTTCCTGTATAGATATTCCCGTTTAATGGTAGTCCCTTTGAGAATGTATGATATTTTATATCAGAGAGCAACGGAGATGCGAAAAATGCCTAAAACATTTTAAACCAGATTTTGAAGATGTCTTAATGTAAGCAAAGTATCTGTATTCCCATGTTTGTTGGCAAACATTTTTGGCTTGAAAAGGGAGTTTCAGTTGCATCCTTGAAAATGTTCTCTGACAGCCTTCTAAACCCTTACCAGTTTTGCACCTATCCACTCATGTTCACTGCCCCTGTGAGTAGCTTTGTTGAGGGTTCTACTGGTTGCCTTGGCAACCCAGCCAATCAGAAATCATGATGATGCCATTACCTCAGATAGCTAATCCCATTAATATATGTCAGTGTCCTCAGCCTTTTGATATGGAAGGAATGTCACCAACAGCAAGAAGGAAAAGACTAGAATAATCCCATCAATGCTGGGTCAGGTGTGAGGCATATGTAGTAAGCAATATTGACCCACCCAGACTAAAGGTTCATTGAGAACTGAATGACAACGAAATCCAGAGATTCCTTCTTCCCTTTTGGAATGCAGGGAGAAGGGGATGGAGTAAGTTCACTTGGTCCAGCAAGGGGCCAAATAGGAGGCTAAGTAGGGAGAGCTATATTAAGAAGTCTTACGGTACAATCCTAAACTGAGTCACATACCATTCAAAATCTGAGTGTGGAGAAGTGGGGTGTGAATTGTGGTCACTTTTTCATGCAATGTCAGTGAATTCTTTGTTAACTATCTTGAAACTATTGATGGGAATTTCCCTTACAACATTCTTAATATTCATTCTGTTCCTTCTGTGTTTTCCCATCTGTTCCATTTTCTTCTCTCAAATGAACCCCTGAAGGGAGGTAAGAGCTGTTTCAGGGATACCTTTTCTATGAATTTTCAACATGGCTATGTATTTGATTAGAGGTTTGTTTGTAAAATGGCTGTCTATTTTTGCTCCTTAGAGAAAATCCAAGATCTCAGCCTCACGCAAACTCCTTCTGAAGGTGAGACATGATACAACTCCACATTTTCTTGGACATGTCAAAATAGAGCAACTGAATCAATTATCCTGTCACAGCTATCACGAATGTTTCTTTGCATGCACACACATGGACACCCACATTTACATGCTCACTCTTCCATGCAGACTTTGGTAATTATGTATGATTTTTGCCTTGTGCTTTGAAGGAGAGGCCTAAGTTCCTTCCATGAACCTCTGGCTAGGTTTGCCCTCTCTGGGCTGGGAAATTCTTGGAGATTTGAAGGTGGAGCCTGGGGAGGCCAGGGTTTGGGGAGAGGAGGAAACTCTGGTGGGCATAATGCCATAGAGGTTACCCAAAGCAGCCATTTTCTCCAGTGGAACTGATCTCTGGAGTCTGGAGCTCAGGTGTAATTCTGGTAGATTTCCAGTCCCATCCGGGGGTTGGCAACCCTACCTATGGCGTAACATTATTCTGAAAACACACAATGATTATTAAAGTAACATGTGGCAAGATCCCATTCCTTTAAAACAGTTTGGCTTCTTTGTTTCAGAGTTTGATGCTGGCTAAGGCCAAAGAACAGTGGGAACAAGAGCAAGTGGACAAACAAGGAGAGAAGGAGAGATATTTGTCAGAGAGGGTTGCACCTCTTCGGACCAGTGGACTTTCCTTAAGCCAACTTCAGGTAGATGTTTGGTCTGGGCATCTGAGGGGAAATAAAGATGGCTGTTGAGCACTGTGGAGGTCTAATGGGAACCATATTAGGAGGGTTGGTTCCAGCCTTCAGTCAGCAATATGTTCAATTCACACGCAAAGGCAGGAAAGAAAGAGGCAGTTCCTAAGAGGTGCTTAAAGGAACCATTTGGAGGGACAGGTGGCCTAAAACATCACTTTTAATAATGTCTTATGATATAACAACATTTTGCAACTTCCTTAGTGGGCAACATTAATATTATTTTGTGAGCACCAAAAATAGCTCCCCTTCTTCAAAATTTTCTTCTGTTTTCCAAGGGAAAAGGTATAGAAGGGTGATATCAGACGGCCGATTTGGGGAGGCTTCAAGCCGCCCCAAATAAAGCTGGCTGGAAACAGAGCGCCCTGGAGCTTCTGGATAGCGCTCGGTGAAAGGGGCGGGCCGTAGGTGCCTGGGGAGTGTCAGGAAAGCTCGCCCATCCCGTCTGGAGCTCCCCGGGTGCTCTCCAGGTGCTTCCTGGTCTTCCATACGGCCAAGAGGTGCCTCAGAGGCGCCGCAGCAAAAAGCCACGATTTCATTTTGAGCCGAGTGGATTGGCCTAGAGGATGGGGTGAGTATGGGACAGGGCCAGGCAGAAGATGTTGTCATCTGGAGGGTTTTTTTGGGTCGATCTCTGAGGCATCCCTGAGTCGACCCAAAGTGCTGGTCTGTTAGCAGCCAAAATGACCTTTTTATTGACTACTGGTAAGCTAGCAAAGCAGAGCACAAGTATTTGAGAAAACATCCTCTGACCACTTTTCTTTTTAATTGTACAGGACCTGTGCAGGGAGCTACATGAGAAAATAGATGTTGTGGATGAGGAACGCTATGACATTGAAGCAAAATGTAACCATAACATGCGGGAGGTGAGAAGGCAAAATGATCCTGCTTAAATTCTAATAGAAAAATTGTACTTATTATTTTGAGAAAGCCTTGTTGGGTTTGGTGCCAGGCATTTATGGGAGTCATCTCAGAGATAACTGCAGGGGAGCTATCTCTTGAATGGGAATTTAACTAGAAGATACCTGGAACTTCCAGAGTTCTGGAACAATATTTTAACACGGAGTGTTTTGACTGCTCCTCAATTCCAATTGTGAGTTCCTCAGTATGAAGAAGACAATACTTGACTATTCTTTCTGAAGTTTGATATGTGTATGGTTAGGAACTAATTATTTTTTCTGCTGGTGGTACAAATAAAGTATGTATAAGAAAAAGATTACTTGTACAAGATTACTTGAAAAAGCTTGTAAAATTGCTGCTCTGGATCCCTCTTTGTACCCAAAATTTCAAGGCAGATATTATTTCCTGTGGTCAAGATAGATAGTCAGATTCATTCTAACTAGTTCCTACTTAGGAATGAATCTTATGTATGGATTATGACCTTGTGTGGCTTCCTACCAATCTTCTCTTCCTGTGCAGATTAAAGACCTAAAATTGAAAGTACTTGATCTTCGGGGAAAATTCAAACGGCCTCCACTGCGGCGTGTCCGGGTTTCTGCTGATGCCATGCTGAGGGCTCTGCTTGGGTCTAAACACAAAGTTTCCATGGACTTGAGAGCCAATCTCAAATCTGTCAAGAAGGAGGACACTGAAAAGGTTGGTGGCCAGAAATGCTACAGATGGCTCCTTATCTCAGGGCTACTTGAAATGTTGCTTTTGGAAGGTTAAACCAAGTGTTTGTTTTCTTTAGACAGAACAACTGGTCCTATGGATATTCCTTAGCATACCTTGATCATTTAAACCAGCAGTTGCGAAAAACAGCATTTAAAATCAGGTTGAGGGATATGCACATTAGGACTGACCCTTGCTAATCAATCTAACATCTTTTCTCCAGGTTCTTATATAGATGACAGGTTGCTCATAATTGTATTGTCCTCTTAGGATTACCGGGTGTAACAGAACCAGCCTGATTTGACTTACAGACCTGGTTCTGTCAGTTCTGAGGTTTGGCCTTAAGGTCTCCTGCTACTCAGTGTCTGATTACCACAGGGACCAGAAATTCCTTCTGGAGAACTGGCAACCAATTGCCCTGGGCCACTTGCCTTTCCCCTTCCCAGGACTCCCCTCTTAAAATAGCATGGTCTAATGAGGCTGGGAAACTATGTGGCCAAGAGATTTTCTGGCAGCATTTCAAATATTAAAATGTTTATTAGGAAAAAAAAAAGGTTATAAGCATACTTTCAGCACAGCAGATTAGCGACTAAAAGGACAAAGAAAAGTTGGTTTTAATCATATCCTTCTCTCCTTGGTCTAAAAACATGCTCTACGTGAAGTAGAGCAGGCAATTCTTAGTTTAATAAATTACAAAATATTCTAAGGATACCTCATTGCTTCAGGCTTTCTGCCTCCAGCTAGGCCCAACTGCCTGATCAATATGGCCACTGGCTGCTGACTAGAACTCATCAGTCTGTTCTCTTCCAAGGATCAGCATCAAGAGTCTCCCCTGAAAGCATGCACTTTTATTGAACCTCTGACTCCGCTCATTTTACATCACTCTCCATGCCTTTTTACCTGATCTGTCCAGGTTAAGCCTTCTTTTCCTGTTGTCTCCAGGAAGCCTCCTGGGAAACCCCCATGCCTCCTGGGAAATCTCTAGCTAATTCCTGGAGATAGTCTCTGGGGCTGGTCTAGCCCAATGCCCTCCACACTGTTTTCTGCCTGGAGGAGGGGGATGAGCTGACTCATCCCTATTGTCTCTTCTGTCACATCTATTAGCTTCTCTTCAGAAGTAGCCCAACTGCTTCTGGAATGCCATGAGCTAATTTCTTCCCCCACCTCCCCTTGTCTCTGAGCTCAGAGACAGAAACTGTTAAAGCTGGCTTGCCACCTCCCCAGAAGGTAAGGCATTTTTCCACACCAGGCAATACAAGTTTTGTGTGGGAGGCTTCCCTCCATAGTGGAAGACCTGGCAACAGACAGTAAGATAGTAGCCTGGTAGAATACATAGGATAGATGCTGGGAAGAGCTGCTTAAGTTGGAAGGAGGTTCCTTGGACTGGAGGAAATCTTCAAATGGTAGGATACAGCCCATTGCGTGTTTCTGGGTCAGGTGAGTAGAAAACTGCAGTGAAATTAAGAGAAAAGGAATGAACACATAATTAAGAGAAAGGTACCATATATGAGTTGAATAATTTGAACAACATTCAGTCACAAGGGGCTGTGAAGCATATTAATACATTTAATAAAGAAATAAATAATATACAAAGATTTCAGGTTTTCATGGCTGATAACATCATTAGGGTTTGTAGAATCTTTCGGGCTCAAGTGCCGTATTCTACTGGAGAAAGTTTTCCTTCCAGACGTTTAGTTCTCAGCTGTGGAGAACATCCTCAGTGGCATTGCAGCCGGAGCAGGCGCTCTGACCTTCTTGGCTGCTGTGCATTGAGTGTTAATTATGTGTTCATTCAAATAATATACAGTTATGAACTAGGTAGGTGTATGAATGCTCATGTCACATGATTGGGGCAAGACATATTGTGAGTTCTTACAGGTATTACTAGAAGGATTGTAATGCTAATGTAGCTATGTTCTAATGCTAAAACAATGTAATTATGGAAAGCCTAGCAGTTTCTCCTGGTTTGTACTGGATTTTCCTAGGCAGAAAAGTCAAGCCTTGGAGGTGACTATGGGGATCTGTTCTCTGGCTCTGGTTTGTATATAACAGCCTTCCCAACTTTGGAGGGCAATGGAAAATATTTGGCCCTTTTTGCTCAAAAACCGCCCCCTCCCTCTAACAGGGAGGTAGTTTACCTGGGAATGTTTGGACCTGTTCATATCAGAATTACAACTCTGACCCAGACCCGGGATACAATGTTTTGTAGACTGCCATCTTTATTGTTTTGATTAGATTGGAGCTTTGTAAAGTTTTAAGCTCATTATTGTTATACTTCACGTTGTGATCCATCCTGAGCCTGTTTGCTGGGTGGGATATAGATATAAATAAATAAATAATCCATACTAAGGAAAGGAAATCACAATGCATGTAAGTTATGCAGTGTTGAATGTAGAGGAAGCACTAGGTTTGGTGTTCTCTTTATTGATCATAAAATCACTCAGATCTGAAAAAATTCTGCATGAGGTCATTTTCTGATACGAACGATAAGGTCTATAAAATGCCCAGAACTTGGTACTTAAAGTATGGCATGGTTGTTACAGTGCATTGTCTGTATGTTGCTTAGCTGTCTGAGTGTCTGGAGGCAGCTTGAAGAGCCTCTGTGTGTGTTGGTGCCCACTGAGTTTCTTAGGCAAGCCTGCTGTGTGCATTTCTCAAATCTCACTTGTGATGAACTAGGCACATGGCAACTGTGATTCCCCACCCACAATGAAAAACACTTTGGGTGATTTGAGGCTAGTCATCCTTTCTCTGCTTAGCCTGCCTCACAGTGTAGTTGTAAGAATAAAATAGAGAAAATAATCTACATGAATGTCAGCTCCTTTGAGAAAGGCTGGGATAAAAATGTAATAAATAAATAAACTCACATTATAAATAAACATGTAAAGGTTGCTAGTTTGGCTTCCATTTAAAAAAGTACAAAACTCCATTTTGAGAACTAGAAAAGCTTGCAAAAAGCTGGCATGTCTCCCAGATATGTGTGCTTGATTAATTTATTTGGTTTAATCCTGTTTGCCACCATTGTGAATGGTTTGCATGCCTTTTTCCTGACTTGGCCTGCCTAAGAAGCAAGGTGTATTGAGTCTGTACAGGGTTCTCAGTTTAAGGGATTTTTACCTGGTGGAGACGTAGCTACCCATTCCTATGCATAATGTCATTCATTATTTACTCAGCTCTGATTGGTCCAGGGCCTTGCAGGCATGATCTCTGTTGGATTCTGTTTTCTTCATGCTCTGCAAATGTTGGGGAAATGTGTGCTGAAAACTGATGAGGTGCAATCAGTTGGCTTACAGAAGGCAGAAAGTCAGCATATACAGGCTTTTCAGGCAGCTGCCACTCATATGAACATATGAAGCTGCCTTATACTGAATCAGACCCTTGGTCTATCAAAGTCAGTATTGTCTTCTCAGACTGGCAGCAGCTCTCCAGGGTCTCAAGCTGAGGTTTTTCACACCTATTTGCCTGGACCCTTTTTTGGAGATGCTGGGGATTGAACCTGGGACCTTTTGCTTCCCAAGCAGATGCTCTACCACTGAGCCACTGTCCCTTCCACTCAGACAGGTGGTTGTATAAATGGGCTGGACTGGCTCCTTTCCAAACAGGTACTGACCTTAAAGTAACAAGGGGAAGTTTTTGAAGGTCTCAAGACTGTGCTGCAGTATGTTTTTACAGCAATTCTGATTATAACGATGATGCAGATTTTCAGTGATGAAAGCAAGGCGGTTTTTGCCCCTAACCCTTGTCATGGTGATCTTGCCTTCCTCCTCCCTCCCACACAGGATTTTCCCTTCATTCTTGCTGAGCAGCCCCGATATATATTTTCTCCTTATTTGTCTATGGCTATCCCACCTGGGGTGGGGGAGATATCTATCTATCTATCTATCTATCTATCTATCTATCTATCTATCTATCTATCTATCTATCTATCTATCTATCTATCTATCTATCTATCTATCTATCTATCCATCCTGGCCCAGCCCAGGGAACCGAGGGAAGAGAATATGAGAATATTTTATGTTCTGCTTTTGAAATAGCAAACAAGAGGCCTTTGAAAGTTAAAAATAAACAACATATTTTATATAACTTGGAGGAGAAAAAGTCAGGTGGAATTAGGGTTGCCAAGTCCAACTCAACAAATATCTGGGTACTTTGGGGGTGGAGCCATGAGACTTTGGGGGTGGAGCCAGGAGCAAAGGTGTGACAAGTATGATTGAGCTCTACAAGGAATCCTGGCAATCATATTTAAAGGGACTGTGCTCCTTTTAAATGCCTTCCTTCCAGAGGAAATAATGGAGGATAGGGGCACCTTCTTTGGGGGCTCATAGGATTGGTCCAATCTTTTTGACACTTGGGGAGTGTTTTGAGGAGAGGCACTGGATGCTTTGCTGAAATTTTGGTGTCTCTATCTCAAAAAGTAGCCCCTCTGGAGCCCCAGACATCCATGGATCAGTTTTCCATTAAACGCTATGGGAATTGATCTCCATAGGGTATAACTGAAAGCCAAACAGACATTTCCCTTCCTTCCTTCTGCCTCTTTCTGATTACCCTGAAGCGGGGGAGGCCCTCCAAACTGGGGGATTCCCAACTGGAGATTGGCAACCCTAGGTGGAATCAGGTGTAGGATGTATGAGGTGATGAACAGAAAAGAAAACTGAGGTAACTTTGCATTCACACAAACACCAGATAATTTGTTGCCAACAAGTATTTCCACTATTCAGCAAGGTCCTTAAAACTTAGAGGAGAGAGGCTTTCTGTTCATATTCTGCTTAAACACTCAAGCATAGGTTTCACTATTAAGTAGTGACAAACTTCACATTTCTGGGATCTAAGATCACTGCAGATGGTGACTGTAGCCATGAAATTAAAAGACATTTGCTCCTTGGGAGGACAGCTATGGTGAACCTAGGCAGTATAATAAAAAGTACAGACATCACCCTGCCAACAAAAGTCCGTATAGTCAAAGCGATGGTATTCCCAGTAGTAATGTATGGCTGTGAGAGTTGGACCATAAGGAAGGTTGAGCGCAGAAGAATAGATGCTTTTGAGCTGTGGTGCTGGAGAAGAATCTTGAGAGTCCCTTGGACTGCAAGAAGATCCAATCAGTCAGTCCTAAGGGAAATCAACCCTGACTGTTCCCTGGAAGGTCAGATGCTGAAGCTGAAGCTCAAATACTTTGGCCACCAAATGAGAAGGGAGCACTCACTGGAGAAGACCCTGATGCTGGGAAAGACAGAAAGCAAAAGAAGAAGATGATGGCAAAAGATGAGATGACTGGACAGCGTTACTGATGTAACTAACATGAATTTGAGCAGACTTTGGAGGATAGTGGAAGACAGGAGGGCCTGGCGTGACTTTGTCCATGGGGTCACAAAGAGTCGGACCCACTGTGTGACTGAACAACAACAACAATAGGTTTCTGAGCTTCACTGACACACAAAGCTTAGAAGGCAGGAATATACAACCAAATTCCCAAAATCCTTCTTTATACATAGACTCCTTTCTAGAAGCTAGTTCCCTTCTTAACTGGCCAGGATAATTTCTCTTTACTAGAAGCAATTTCCCCTTTTTGGTTTCAATGAAGATCCCCCTTAACCCACTCGCTCTTTAGCCTCCTTCCCAGTCCACAATCAGAGCTTAACTGTCCCTTCTTCAACTGTTGGTTCCCAACTGTCTTTCCTTAATTGACTGACTCAACAGAATTCTATCCAAACAGCTTGTCATTAAAAGGTTCTCAGACTCTGTTAGGCATTCAGTCCATCACAGTTCCTGAATAGCACAACATGGGTTCCTGGCATATAATTTTATTTTTATTTGTGTGTGCACATGAAAGTTTATACTTTGAATAAAACTGTTGGACTTAAAGGTGCCACTGGCTCAAACTTTGTCCAACATTTCTCAGTGTTAATGTACATTTGTTCAGAAAAAACCCGTAGCCAGCACTAGATTGTGCCAAAGAAAGACAAATGTCTCTGTTTGATGGCCACTCCTTATGTTAAAAAAGCACCCAGAGAACAGTCTTCTCTCCAGGAAACTAGAAATGAGGCTTCAGGCACACACACTTTTTGCACTGTGTGTGGTCCTGGCACAAATATATCTATCCTGTGACCATAGCAGAGTCCTTTGGAGCTGACCAGATCTAAAGTTATTGAACAAGGATAGATATAGACTGCTTCCTGGTGCTGGCCAGAGCAGTAATTCCAGATGGATGGGGGTGAGGTGGAGGGAAGGAGCAGTAAACTGAGTGGGAAAGGATGTGCAGCCAGTCAAGCAAAGATCTGGCTTACTTCCTCAGCTACCAGTGGTGTAGCTCCAGTGAACAACCTATATTCAGGGGCTCCCAGCTACTGCTCAGCTTTCTGCCAATGTGCAAATTGTATATGGTGTCAAGATCTATTTTTTGACCAACACTGTTATGTCACCCCAGGCTGCTGTGTAGGTGACTTGGTCAAAGAATCAGCTTGCATTTGTGCAATACATTACAGATCTCAGTTTATTTATTCATTTCATGTGGCATAATGCTTTTGCTTCTCTTCATATGAGGGTTAGATCACTGCAAACACATCTGTTTTCCCATACAGTTTGCATTCATTGCTACCTTTGCTCTAAGGAGTCCTGCCTACTAGAGTGCTGATTTACTCAAGTAACAGGCTCATGCTAACTTCATGGAAGTGGAATATGGATTAGCTTCCTGTGTGCAATTTAAGGACGGGATTTGGAGCCCAGTGTATGTTTGGAGGGAACAAGATACAATCTCCAGTAACCTTGCAGAAGTTAAGTATGTTGTAGGTCTCAAAGTTCCTGTATGGGGGGACCAACTGGGACTTCTATGTCTGCTGCTTTGAGTTCTGTCATGAAACAAAAGGGAGACATAAACACAATAGAAATAAGTAGAATTTTGCACAAAAACCTTGGGCTTGTGCCTGACTGCATTTGGGTGGGCCCAAGATCAGCAGTTAGAAACAACTGACATAAGCTTGATGACAGGGAAGACTAAGCCCATTTGTGTAAATGTGTACAACTGATACTTTCTCTGCTACTCTGGAGAATGACACAATTCTATGCAGGAGGCTGAAACCCTACTAGGGTTGCCAGGTCCAACTCAGAAAATATCTGGGGATTTTGGGGGCTGGAGCCAGGAGACTTTGGGGGTGGGGCCAGGAGCAAGGTTGTGACAAGCATGACAGAACTCTGAAGGGAGTTCTGGCCATCATATTTAAAGGGATCACATTCCTTCCCTTCCTTGGAAATAATGGAGGATGGGGTGCTTTCTTTTGGGGTTCATAGAACTGGACCCCATGGTCCAATCTTTTTGAAACTTGGGGGGCTTTTTTGAGGAGAGGCACTAGGTGTTATGCTGAAAATTTTGTGCCTCTGCCTCAAAAACAGGGGGCCCCAGCCCCAGATACCCAAAGATCAATTCTCCATTATACCCGGCCCACCCACTAGGCTAATTAGGCATTTGGCTAAGGCACCGGGAGGCGAGGTACCGAATTAGGCTCTCCCCACCTTCCCAGCACCCAAAACAAATGCCTAATTGCTTTGCCATGGTTGCTGGCTCACGGCAGCAATCAGGCAGAAGTGGCAATTAGGCAGCGGCAGGTAGGCCGCCATTCCCCCACCACTTAGAGGACCAGCACCAGCCTCCTGCTTACCAGCTTAGGCTGGCATTTCAGAGCGTACTGTCTTAATAGAGATTGGGAAGATGTTTTGCTCCCTTCCGGAACAGGAAGGGAGGGGGCGCGAAGCCTCTTCCTGATCTCTATTAAGAGAATGCAATGCCCACTGAAGCAGGAAAGCAGAAGACTAGCGTCACTCCTCTGAGTGCGCTGGGGGGTGGGGGGAAGATGGTCTGCCTGCAGCCCTGATTATACCCTAGGGGAACAGTCTCCATAGGGTATAATGGAGTACCCAGCAGACATTCAAACCCCCCCACCACCACTTTCTGATAACTCTGAAGTGGGGGGAGGGACTCCAAACCAGGGGATCCCCTGCCTGCAACTGGGGTTTGGCAACCCTACTAGTCTTCCTACCTCTCCAGGGTATGAGATTTCACCAGGCATTGCCCACCTATCTTATCTTTGTAGGCACAAGGGCAAGAAACTGGCACTAGTTTGTGTTACTTGATTACTATTGGTAATCTTAATTTCTTTAGGGTTTTTTTTTTGTGACTGGGTGGGTTTAATCTTGTCTGTATAATTCTGTATATGATTCTCTGTGTATCTCTGTGTTTTGAAAAAAACTTCTTTAAAAATTATTTTAAGAAAAAGTAAAATTGAACTTCCCAGGATGCTAGCTTCATTGTATTTCATCCCATATGTGGCCCAGAGAGCCTTACGCTCTGCAGATCAACATCTTCTGGTAGTTCCTGGCCCAAAAGATGTCTGCCTAGCCTTGACCATGGCCAGGGAACATGCTCCCACCTGAGATCAGGGCCCTGCAGGATCTTTTACAGTTCTGCAGGGCCTGTAAATTGGAGCTGTTGAACTGGACATTTGTCTGAAATGGTGAATGTCCAACCATCTCAACCTTCTCTCCTCATGCTACCCTACTTAATGCCCCTATGGTGCTAAAGAGATCTGCACAGCATCTTCCAGTGAATTGGATGCCTTATTGACCATCCACACGGGAGGCACTCTGGACTACCACAAACCTTCTGCCATCATATTCTGAATTGGTTTCAAACTGAATTTAAATTGTGTATTTTAATATTGTTTTTACTGTGAAATGACTTCTTGTGACCTGCCCTTAGCCTGCTTGTGGGGGAG